>NC_056726.1:1808239318-1808539318 GCF_019279795.1 Protopterus annectens | reverse complement strand
TTCGACACAATACCCCATTCAGGTATCATCGAAAAACTCATCAGCTTAAATGTAAACCCATACATCACAAGATGGGTTGCAAACTGGCTAAGTGACAGAACCCACAGGGTCAGAGTTGCTGGCGCCATGTCAGACTCAAAGCCTGTCACAAGTGGGGTCCCACAGGGCTCAGTCCTGGGCCCACTCTTGTTCGGCATCTACTTTTATGAAGTACAAGCAAACACAGGAGGGTTATGGCTGAAAAAGTTTGCAGATGACTGCAAACTGGGCGCCATAGTCGAAAACATATCTGACACAGATATCCTTCAGAAGGGTCTCACAGAAACGGATAACTGGTGCCAGAGCCATGGCCTAAAGTTAAACACCAAGAAATGCATAGTCATACCCTTCGGGAAAAACAAGGTTACCCCTAGCTACCATATAGGTGGCAATCCACTGAGCACAGAAGAAGTTATCAGAGATCTAGGGACTCAGGTTGACAGTAACCTATCGTTTGACACTCACGTTGCTAAAGTAGTTAGGAAGACCTTCTACATTGCCCACCTGATCATGAAGGGATTCACATCTAGATCAAGGGAGGTCATCGTCCCCCTGTACTCATCACTCATCAGACCAATGATTGAGTACAATGCTCCATTCGGAATGTATCTGACCCGACACCTGCATCAGCTGGAAAGGCCCCAAAAGTTCCTCACCAAAAGGATAAAGGGTCTCAAAAATATGTCTTATGCTGCCCGACTGATAGAACTTCAGCTCTATTCAGTCGCTTACCGCCTGCTCAGAGGTGACCTGTGCCTGACATACAAGGCCATGTCAAACCCAGATTTGATGAACATGCTTCACCTCAAAAAATCTAGATCCCTCAGAACTACAAGGGCGGGAGACTTAAACCTTGACACGGTCATTAATAGGACATGCTGGAGGGACAGATTCATCACCCAAAGACTCCCTATGCTGTGGAACAAAATCCCGGTACATGTGAGGCAGAGCACCTCGCTGGCCATGTTCAAGAGAAATCTTGACCAATGGATGGGAGATCACAGATATACCCCAGGGATTACCTCAGTGTCTCTGCTTGACAGAGGCACAGCAAAACAATGGGCATAGTTTTCTTCAAACTAAAGGGGTGGCGAAAGCCACAAAAACTCTGGGCTAGGCTTATAAATGCCCTTGGGCAAATAGCCTAGTACGAACCTATGAACCTATGAACTAGCTTCCTTGTATTATCGTCAACCAATAGAATGTTGCAGCTATCTATAATAGCCTGTTTGACTCTATCTATATTATTGCCAAAAGGCAATATTACTGAAAAAGGTCTCATATATTCAGCATTAGAGACAATATCACCCCTCATATCCGAAAAGTATGGTTTTGCCCTATTACCTCTCAACCTTATTGCTTCGGTACATTTTGTATCCACAAGTTTTTCTTCATATCCCCTAGCTAAAAAACATGATTTCAATTTATTTAATTCATCCTTCAACATGACATCCTCACAGCATAGTCGCGATGTTCTAATCGCCTGTCCTTTTACAATATTCCCAAAAATGGAGGGGTTATGCATACTCTCCCTATGTAGAAAGGAGGCTCTATAGCAAGCATTCCTATAGATAGTGGTCTTAAAACTGGAACCTTCCTTATATACCAGAACATCTAGAAAATTAATGCTAGTACTTGAATACGCTATAGTAAACTTGAGAAATGGGTTACTGCTGTTAATATGGTTATAGAAAGTAGTCAAAGTATCTACACTGCCATGCCAGATGAAAAAAAGATCCTCTACAAAACGCCTATAAAACAAAACCTGGTCATGCCCTAATAAGTGATCTTTCTTCCATGCTACCATGACCAGATTAGTGTATGTATTGGCACAGCTGGTGCCCATCGCAACTCCTTTCTTCTGCAAGTAGCAACCTTCATGAAAGAAAAATACATTATTCTCCAGGACTGATTCAAGCAATAAACAAATAAAATCAGCTTTTTTGGCATCCATTAAACCACTTTCTAGTAGTAATTCCCTAGCAGGTTGCAACAGATTCTTGTGTATTTTAGGGAGCCCATGCATTCTCGGTATCATGGGATGCTCAACCTTAAAATAATTATATAACTCATCATTCAACACTCCCAATACTCTACATTCACATAACATTCTATCTAAACTATGCAACCTGCTTTCAGGCCTATTGTGTCAGGAGCGGGTTGGCTCACTGAGCCTCTATCAGTATATTTGGACTTTGCATTGAAAAAGGTGCTTCAGCAGTATAGTTATGTATTAAGAGACACTGAGCAGTTTCTATCGGAACTGTATGATTTTTTTAAGAATGCTGGTTTAGTACACAATTCTTTGTTAACTACCATGGATGTCGAATCATTGTTCATGTGTATTCCCAATGAAAGTGGAATTAGAATGGTTAGGGAATTACTACTAGAAAGTGGTTTAATGGATGCCAAAAAAGCAGATTTTATTTGTTTATTGCTTGAATCAGTCCTGGAGAATAATGTATTTTTCTTTCATGAAGCTTGCTACTTGCAGTAGAAAGGAGTTGCGATGGGCACCAGCTGTGCCAATACATACGCTAATCTGGTCATGGTAGCATGGGAGAAAGATCACTTATTAGGGCATGACCAGGTTTTGTTTTATAGGCGGTTTGTAGACTATCTTTTTTTTTGTCTGGCATGGCAGTGTAGATACTTTGACTACTTTCTATAACCATATTAACAGCAGTAACCCATTTCTCAAGTTTACTATAGCGTATTCAAGCACTAGCATTAATTTTCTGGATGTTCTGGTATATAAAGAAGGTTCCAGTTTTAAGACCACTATCTATAGGAAAGCTTGCTTTAGAGCCTCATTTCTACATAGGGAGAGCATGCATAACCCCTCCATTTTTGGGAATATTGTAAAAGGACAGGCGATTAGAACATCGCGACTATGCTGTGAGGATGTCATGTTGAAGGATGAATTAAATAAATTGAAATCATGTTTTTTAGCTACGGGATATGAAGAAAAACTTGTGGAAACAAAATGTGCCGAAGCAATAAGGTTGAGAGGTAATAGGGCAAAACCATACTTTTCGGATAGGAGGGGTGATATTGTCTCTAATGCTGAATATATGAGACCTTTTTCAGTAATATTGCCTTTTGGCAATAATATATATAGAGTCAAACAGGCTATTATAGATAGCTGCAACATTCTATTGGTTGACGATAATGCAAGGAAGCTAGTGGGAGAGAAACCAGTATTTACTTATAAAAACATGAAAAGTCTGAAGCAAAATCTTTGTTATAGGAACACAGGAACAGGTTCTATTTCTGAGGAGAGCTCAGTTTCATTTGGCACAAAGAAGTGTGGAAATTGTCCACAGTGTGTGTTTGTGGATGAATCCAGTTTCTTTAGAAACCCAGATACAGGATATTTATGGGAGTTGAGGAATCATAGTACATGTCACACATGTAATGTCGTATATGTTGCTTATTGTGGGAAATGCTTTAAATATTACGTTGGCAAGACGAATGGATCTTTGAGAGAAAGGATCAGAGATCATTTATACTGCTTGGAAAGGAAACAGGAATATAGTGCAATAGCTAAGCACACACTTAAGGAGTGATTAGATCATAGGTTTTACTTTCAAGTATTACATGTACAATATCCCAACGTTAGAGTAGGGGATATTATTAATCTAACGGAACAGGCTGAACATAAATGGATTTTTAGATTGGGAGCACATAGGGGCAGTGGGTTAAACGAGAGTGTTACTATTAAACCAATTCTTAAAGGTAGAGCTCTTCGTTAGTATAGTAATTAGGAATTTGTTGCATGTAGTACTCATTTTTGTATTAACTATTATTTTATTGAATTACTGTCTATAAATTTTTTGGTCATTTTGTGAGAAATGTGGATGAATATCAATAATATTTTTGGTATTAATACGCTTTTTTGAATTCAGTGGACATATAAAATGATTTTATTTGTAGATTTTATGTTGTAGCTTTAAAACATCAACTGCTTAGTTTATTGATTAAGTGTTTAATTGATGTAAGATATATATTTAATTGTGATTGTCTTAGTTTTTATCGTCTGATGAAGCGGGGAGCAACTCCGCAAAAGCGCTTACATTTTATATTCTGTATTAAAAGAAAGTTTTTAACTTCAACTGGTATCTTGTGTATTTGCCAATAACAGCTACAACTAGCTATCATTTTACCTGGACTTGCTACTTCCTCTTGGTGGTTTTGTGACATATATATATATATATATATATATATATATATATATATATATATATAGATATAGGTCTACTATGTACATAATATTGTAGTGGACTATGTCAAATGATCATATCATCGACACATGTTCACGAAAAGTCACAATGCTTAAGTCCAATATTGTCGAATTACATCCCAAATTCGACCTAGGAACAAGAGTTAACATGGGACGTGATGGGGTGAAATTTGTTCTTCGACAATATTGGAGTTCAACATTGTCACCTTTTGACCTCTGGACTTCATGCAAAGTGGATTCAACTGAATCCACTTCAATATTATGATAGTAAACCTATATGTGTATGTGTGTGTGTGTGTGTGTGTGTGTGTGTGTGTGTGTGTGTGTGTGTGTGTGTGTGTGTGTGTGTGTGTGTCTGTGTGTGTGTGTGTGTGTATATATATATATATATATATATATATATATATATATATATATATATAGATAGATATATATATATATGCAATTTCACGGCCCTGGTACATACAAAGAAAAGGAAAATATGTCAGTAGTATACTTGGTGTTTTACTTGACAAATGCATGCAGAATGCAATATATCTGTTGCAATCATGGTCATTAAGTCCTTCTCTGAACATACACTTTCCAGTGTGACTACTTCTAACTAATAACTTCTTTTTAGCTTAAGAGAAGCCAGTAAAATACCTCCACAGTGGTGCAGCGGTTAGTGTTTCCACCTCATAGCAAGAGATTCGATTCTCGGCTGGGGTATCTTCTGTGTGGAGTCTTCATGTCCTCCCAGCAGTCATGTGGGTTTCCTCCGGGTGCTACGGTTTCCTTCCATTTCCCAAAGACATGCCGTAGGTGGATTGGACACTCTAAACTGGCCCTAGGTGTGAGTGTGTGCATGTGTGCGCCTTCTGTGGAAGGTTGGGCACTGGGCTAGCAACTCAACACACTAAAACTCCACTGCCAATCGTTCTGCAAACCATTGTTGCACTGTGGTGACCCCTAACCAGGAAAAGCCAAAAGAAGAATAGAATAGATGTAATGTTGCCTATAACACTGCCTTGTAATTGTTAACGAATTAGTAGGGGTATACTGATTTAATGATTTTGCTATGCTGTGGTTGTAATTCATAATTACCCACCTCCATCTTTGTGTATGTTTTTTTCTTGCAGCCACAGAGTGCCTAAAACATTGGGTCCCATTTCTACAAGACCACCCACACATTCTGAGCCAATGTATAACCACCTAGGTAAGATCACAGGGTCAGAAAACATCCAAGCTCCCAGTTACACTTTAAATAAAAGGCTAATATATACATATTTCCTGTGAGCACACTACCTGTGTCGGCAGTAAGAAGAGTGTATTCTTAGGTAGACCCCCATCCATCTCCTACTAGTTTATCTCAAGGTTATCTCTAATTTGACTTAGAACTCACACTGAACCATTCCCCACAGCTTGTATTCTCTTTGCCCCCACACCTCATTGCTCTGTTAACTAACTACTAGACTTGCCTCTCTAAACAAGCTAAAGTTCATGCAGGTTATACTTATTACTGGTCAAACACTCTTCTAAGGTTTTTCCTTATTCTATTTCCATTTTATTTTGCCCAACAAACAGATTGTTTTCATGGACACTTACCTGAACTGTTTTGTCTGGTATAGCCCCACTCCGTTCACCCTCGCTAATGCTCGAGCTCACTCCGCTCCCCTACCCTGCCCCATTTCCCACCCTCACTATCCATAGATTTATCCTAATCCCAGCTCACCTGACCAAACTAGCACACCCACTACCCAATCAAACTCATGCACACATTGCACCAACAGCATAACACTAACCTAACACCACACCCTACATCTCTAGGCAACACCCCCCACTCCAATCCCACACACCTACTACCACTTCTCTAATTCCCTCCTACTCACATTTTGCACCACCCACACCCTCCTCAAAGCACAGCACTCTATTCCTAGACCTAAAACTACTTCCACTATGGCCCACACCCCACCCTCCCAATATCACAATACTCCACTACTACTGGTTTCCTTATCCATATGCCTCTACATTATCTCCATCAGTACCTCTTACGACTATCCATTCAACAACCTCAATTACCTCAGCTCTCCCACCCAACCCCTCCCCACAAACAACCCCTCCAAATATATTGCCACACTCCCAGCCATCTATAGCCAACCCCACTTTCAAATTTCCTCACCAATTTATTTATATCTTACAATCCAAAAAACAACCAAGCCTCAGATTCCATTCCCTAATCATGTTATACCTTAAAACTATTGCCAACATAGCAGACCAATTACTTCTAGGAGGTGATATTCAACCCAACCCCATCCCAAAATCTACCTCCAATAACACATGCAACTCCCACCTCCCATTTAAACACAAACCCTCCAACTTACTAATACTCAGTCTAAACATTCATAGTATCATGAACAAAATAGAAGAGCTGCATGCCACTATCTCTCTATATAACTCTGAAGTTATACTCATATTACTGAGACACGGCTTAAGTCCCCTATTAAGGACAACTCCATAACCCTACCTGGATATAACATTCTAAGAGTGGACAGACTACACAAAAGAGGTGGTGGTACTGCCCTACTTTGCAAATCTAACTTAAAACTGCAACTTATGCAAAAAGAATCCTCTAACTTCATCAATGCTGAAACTATATTTGCGAAACTCCTCTAAAACCAGCGCAAGCATCTAAACTTACTTGAGATCTATATAGCCTCAGGAAACAACCTAGCCACTTATAGAGTCAATACTTCACTGGGCCTCTCACTCCCTACCCCAAGAAAATATTTTTTTAGGCAATGTCAACATCGACTGGTACTCTAACCACTCCCAAGCACCCACCATCCACATTAACCTATATAACTTCACCCAACTCATTCAATCACCCACATGTATTGATAAAACCACAAAGAGAGAATCCGTCTTGGATTGGGTCCTCACTAACCAGGTCAACACCACCTATTAATGTGGAACACTCTCTAGCACTCTCAGTGACCACAACCCCACTTTTATCCGTAAACACAAACTTAAATCTACTAACTCCCCCATGCTGTTACAAACCTGCTCTCACAAAAACTTCCCATCAGATCTATTTCTGGAAGCCTTAAAAACCTGTAACTGGACTCCCATCAAAACCCTCCCCCTGAAGTAATGTTGTTTAGTTATTAAAATGAAAAACAACCTAAGCAAGGTAAAATAAATACATAATAAGACTGTAAATATTTTATGATTTATCCTCATAGGATTACATATTCCTGGAAACATAACTGAAATGTTCCCAAACTACATATGCACTTAAATGTAGCTGCTTGATTAAAAAGTATTACTCAGTTTAACATGCTGATTCCACAAACTGTCTGGGTTGTAAAAGTTGAATTTTATATGTAACTTGAAATTGGCAGTCTCTAGAGCACATGAAAAGATACATATTACTTTTTGCAACATGTTATCATTGCAGTTACCTCATACTCTGTACAAACTCACTTGGCAACTGATAGCTATCCATTTAAAATAGTTTAAATATTAAATGTGCCCTTGAAATGCTATTGACATTTTGACAAAACATAATCTGAACTGTAAAATGAATGACTTGAAAAAATTGAAGTAATGCATAGATTTCAAAAACATTCTTGACACTACAGTATAAGTAAAAATGTATATTCACAAGGAAGTACTGAAATGTTTTAGTCTTCCAGTCAAAATAGCTTACTGTCAACATTTTGTGATATCAGAAAGTTTGAAGAGCTAGGAAATTACTATTATTTGTCTTTATAATGATTGTTAGACAGATGTTAGACTTTGCTTAGTTTAATGAATTGTGACATATGTTTATGAGGAAAAGTGGACTCAATTATTCACATTGCACTACACATTCTTGGAAACTTAACTGAAATGTCCCCAAATTACTTGTGAACTTAAATGAAACTGCCTGATTAATAAGCATAGCTTACTTTAACAACCTGAATCCATAAGCTATCTGCTCTATATATGCTACATTATATATGTCACTTGCATATGACAGTCTCTAGAGCACAAGAAAAAATACATATTATTTTTGCAACATGCTATATTTGCAATAACCATACATTCTAAACTTACTCAATTGGCAACTGACAAGTTATTTATTTGAAAGATCAGTCTAAATATTAATTGTGCCCTTGAAATATTCTTGCCGTTTTGACAGAACAAAACCTGAATTGAAAAAGGAATGATTTGAAGAAGTGAAATATTGTACAGATTTGAAAGACAGGTATTGACACTACAATATAAATATAAATGTATACATGCAAGGAAAAATTGAAATGCTTTACACTTTTAGTTAAAATAGCTTATTGTTGACTTTTGGCTTTATCAGAAAATGTAAAGAGCTAGGAAATTATTTCTAATTTGTCTTTATAATGTTTACTGAAGTGATGTTAGTCACTGACTTGTTTAATAGATTGTGATTCATGTACAAGACGGACTACTGAATGTTATTTCTGTTTACCTGTGTTTGCGGAATTTCTTTTATTAGTACTGATTTAAAACAAGGGAAAGAAGGGAAGGGAAAGCTCTATTTTTGGTCAAGGGAGTAGAGGCTTGAGTATTCTAACTGCCCCGGGAACTCTCTAAGATGCTCTAAATGCTTTTTGATTAATACTTACCTAAGGTACATCTTGATTGCCATATGGATACCTACACATTCATGCTAGACCTGATGTGATTACCCATTCTGGAAGCAGGAGGTGCCCTATGCAGGATGGGAATTGTCAGGGTGATCACAGTTCATTCTTAGACTCTGCTTTGTAAATATATAAATATGTAAAAGCACTGCACACTAGAATGCAGGGTGCCTCTATTCAGAGTCAGGATACCACTGATAAGCCATGTCTTTTTATAAGTGTAAGTTGACATTGGTGAGCTGAAGAGTGGGAAAGTAAAGGAAGACAGTATACCTACAGTAAATTCATATTTCATTGGTAATCACTCATTGTCTCCTACAAAGTCCTTTTAGCCAAATTATTTTAGTAATAATCTATTTGTTGTTGGCTTATTTAGTGTATACTCCTCTGCTGAATTTAATTTATCCGAAATAACATATCTGACATGTTTGGGATCTCTTAAGGGTAACTAAATATTGGATGTTTTCTAAGTCAACATAATAATTGTTTACATTACTAACATTCCATCCTGATATATAAAATACTATAGAATAGTAATAGAATAATATAGAATTTCATATCTCTTTTAAAAACATTTTTCATATAATAATTTAACATATGGAGCTCAGTTGTTGGTTAAAGGCATGAGTGATAATCCAATAGATCTATCTTTATCTATATGAATGACTTTCATTCCATGTTTAATAGGAAATTCATATTTACTTGTATTTGATACTTTAGAATTAATATTTTATATAAGTACTTTTTAAAGCCTGACCAGAATTTTACCCTACTTGTATTTAAAGAAGAAAGAACATTAAATTACACTCCCAAGTTTACACACATAAAAATAACATCCAATGTTATCAGAGAATATGGTATAACTACTATAATCAAAATAAAAAAAAGAAGCAAAAAGTTTCTTCCAACAATAACTTGAAATGGATTTAACATTCTTATCATTAAATACTAATGGCTTAAATAATGCAAATAAAAGATCAAACTTACTAAAATATTTAAATCTAAATAAGGCACAAGTAGTATTTCTCCAGGAAACGCATTTTAAGACTAATGATAGCTTTATTTGGAACCCTAAGGGACTATACAGTCTTAGCTCAATCCTCCTATAGAACAAAGACAAAAGGAGTATCAATTCTCTGGAAGAAAAACATAATCACTCCAAAAGTTATTTATAAATATGAAGACAAAGAAGGTCTACTAGCATTTGTTATAATTAAATTTAATAACAGAATATGGACCTTAGCTAATCTATATTGGTTCCTAGGAATTGGAGCAGGAGCGGTTAAAAACACATAAATTTTATTTCCAACAATTATAAAGGAAATCTTATACTGGGAGGAGACTTTAATTGTACCTTAGAAGCTTCTGAAACCACCAAGAAGTCTTTTTGCGTAGCAACTATTTCAAAATCCTTAAAAAGATGGATTGATTCATTTCATTTAATAGAAACTTTTAAAGTAAAAGATGATAAATCCTTATTATTTTACCATAAAGACCATAGATTTGGAACACAAACCAGACTAGACAAATTATTCGTAGTTCAAGATTTACAAACAAAAATCCTCAACTTCTCAATAATTCCATGCCCCTTCTCAGATCATGACTCTCTGATAATGAAGCTCCAAATAGAGTTTAAACATTTAATCATCTCAACTAGAATTCTATCATATATCACGAAAATTAAAGAATTCTGACCCTGGATGTTGTCAGAACTACAATTATTTCTTGAAATTAATAATACAACAGAAATCAGTAGAGTCATGGTTTGGGACACATTAAAAGTGTATTTATTTGGTAAGACCCTTAGCTGGTACAAAAACAAAGTTAGAGAGTGGGAATCTGAATCATTAAACTTGCAAACCAGACTCTTGACAGCAAAATCTAAAAAAAAAATCAGAATTGTTCAGAAGTCAAAAAAGAAATAGAGGAATTAAATAAAAAATGTAATGAAATTCTAACACACAAAACTTGCCTTGCCTTGGAAAAATTAAAAATAAACTCATTAGCTACCTCCCCCAGATATCTACGTAACTTATCTACAAGAATTAAAATACAATCTAAAGCAAATAACATTATCAATGAAAAGAAAGGGGAAATGTATCAGATACGGGAGACATCCTTGAAGCATTTCAGTTCCATTATATGGAACACTTCAAAAAAGAAGATTTAGATACCAGCCAATTTATAAAAATAAAAACCCAGAAAACTTAAAACTAGACCTACAAAAACCTATATCCTACAAAGAAATTGTTGACAAGATAAAAGAAAGTAAATCTAACAAAGCTCCAGGTATAGATGGTATAATTATGGAAATTTACAAACTCTTCCCTTCAACAGTAATCTCCCTTTTTTATAAAACTTTGCTAGAAGTCCAGTCAGAAGCAAAAATACCACCCTCATGGAAATATTCTCTCATGACACCAATTCTAAAAGATAATAAACCATCAAACCTTTGCACCTCATACAGACCTATATCATTACTGAATAATGATTACAAAATATTCATGTCAATCCTTGCTAACAGAATGAAAATCCCACTTTCAAAGGCAATTAATAATAATCAAACTGTATTTTTATATAACAGGCACACACATGATAATATTAAAAGGATACTTACTCTTATAGATTATGTGAATAAATAAGATAGAGAAACACTTGTAATCAGATTAGACATAGAAAAAGCCTTCGATTCCCTCAACTGGGAATATCTATTTAAAACGTTAGCATTATTTGAATTTCCTTCTCCCTTCATCTTATTACTAAAAAAATATATATATTAATAACTTAGCCTGCATTAAATTAGGTTCTTTCACCTCAGACTCTATCCATATAATGAAAGGTACTAAACAAGGATGCCCCCTTTCTCCTATTTTATTTGCTTTGGCTATAGAAATACTTGCAGAAATAATATGCAATAATCCAAGAATAAAAGGAATAGAAGTCTATGACCAGTATATATCTAAAATAATGCTTTTTGCTGATGATATTTCATTAACCCATACTCCTCCATACTTAAACTAATAAATGATACAATTCCCACCACCCACCCACAACCCCCAAAACCCCCCAAAACCCCCAAAAATGCCACCCCCTTCTCACTCAAACCAGTACCAGTATCCACAATTCAAAAACTCTTGTAAAGCTCAAACTAACCACCCTCACTGCCGGCAATCTCCCTGCTGAATACCTTCAACTTGCATCCAGAACCATAGCCTACCCCATTTCATTACTTATAAATAGATCCATCTCTGAACACACCATCCCATCCTTGTGGAAAACCTCATTTATCACCCCCCTTCACAAGGGTGGCCCCTCTAACTACCAACCCATTGCCATCCTGTCACCCCATCAAACATTCTAGAAAAGTGCATTCACAACCAACTCCTCACCCATCTTCTCTCCAACAGCCTACTCTCCAAAACTCAACACAGATTCTGCCCATCCCATAGTACCACCACTGCCCTAATTAAATTCACCAACACCATAAACCCATACAGAAACCAAGGCAAACTAGTTTCTGCCACCTTTCTAGACTTATCAAAAGCATTTGATACAGTCCATCACAATAAACTCTTAACCTGTCTCTCTGAACTCAACCTCGGCAACCCCACCCTGCTCTGGTTCACTAGTTACTTAAACAATTGCCATCAGTCTGTCAAATGGCTTAACTCAATACCCCCCCCCCTACCTGTCACACTCCATGTACCTCAAGGTTCGATTCTCAGCCCCCTCCTCTTTAACATCTTCACTAACCAACTCCATCTAGCTACCACAAAAGCCAACATAATCCAATACACTGACAGCACAACTCTGATCTGCTCTGCATCCGATATCCAACTTCTCCAACAAAAAGCCCAAGAATCCTTCACAGGGATAGAAAGTTGGCTAAATAAATCTCAACTGATATTAAGCTCCAAAAAACACAACTCATGTTGTTCCACCCAATAAAGACTAATGACCTAACCTTCTCCATATGCTTAGCCAACAAGACCCTCATCCTCCTAGTCCCAGAGGCCAAACTACTTGGTCTTACAATAGACCAACAACTAAAATACAATAAACATATATCCTTAACTGTCTCCAAAGTCCACAAAAAGTTAAGAACCCTTTATCGCAGCAAAAGATTTCTAACCTCCGAATCTAGAATTGCCATAGCTAGAATCCATCTGTTATCAACATTACTTTACGCATCCCCTGTCCTAACAAATCTGAATAAAACCAACCTGAATAAACTCTCCACATGCTATAACAAAATCTCCAGGTTCGCTACCAATGCCAAATGATGCTCCTACCACTGCCATTCCCTACAGTCACTACACTGGCTAGAATTCCTTAACTTATTACAGTACCACCAAATCAACCTAGCTCACCATATATTATACTATCCTGACAAAACCTCAGCCCTGACTGGCCTTCTAAACTTCTACAATTCAAACAGGCAACTATGATCCAGTAACAAATACCTGATAGAAGTTATCCCATGCAAAAACAGCTCTGGTGAATCTCTATTCCCATATAAAGTCACAAAAATATGGAATACCCTGCTTCCTGACCTCAGGCTACAACATTGCACAACCACCTCCAAAAGCCTCCTCAAATCACACCTTTTCACCAACCACCTATGTAACTGCAAAGGTACTCCCTGAAGTCTCACTCCTACAGTAGGAAGTTAATAGCCGATGCTTCTGGGGAATACTGATACTCCACTCTACCCGAGCTTTTTGTATATATTATGAATACATTCTTACTACAAAATTGTACCAACCCTGCAAAAGTGCGATGATCTTATATTTATACCACAACTTTGTAATTCTTTTTGTGAACCAATCTGCAGCATGCTCCCTTATTTGCTGTTATCCTTCACACTCTGTATCCTTTTAAGTTCCACCATCTATTTTACCTTTATTCTGTAACTGTATGTATTAATCATTATTCTGTAACTTTATGGAGCTTTTCTCCCCAGGACTCCATTGAAAATGGACACTAGTTGTCCAGTCAGACTATCTTGGTAAACAAATGATAAATAAATAAAAAAATAAATAAGAGAAGCCAGTAAAATACCTACAGTTTCCTGCACTGAGTTGGAGATGCTACCAACCCATTCCATCAGTTTTGTATAGGCCTTTGCTGAGGTTCCTTACCATGTCTAGCACTGAGCATCTTGTCCTTGTATCCACTGAGAAATAATTATGCTATTAGTTTAACTTTTAATATGCTGTTAGTTAAACATACCTCTCTCACTTGCCTTGCTACCCTATCCCCTCTTCCACCATTCTGGCTGCACTTCCACTGCACTCTTCTACATTTTTTTTCTTATTTTTCTCTTCCCCTTCTCACATTCTCATTACTATTTTTCTCTTTATTTCTTTCTAGTCCTGTCTCTAAAACCTGTGTGCTTAACTACATATAATGGCTACCTTCTTCTCATCTTCTGTAATTCTTCCCTTTTTTTCTAGGCGGACACTACTGTTTTAATCAACCGTACAGAAGTGTTCTACCTCAGTCTGAGCTGCACCTCCTCTACCCAGCCCATCACTGCCTCCAGAAGTTTTTCTACCACTGTTTAATGTATGTTATACTTTATATTTGGTATAAAATAACCTCATCTGCTTTGTAATTAAAACTGCATGTAAACAAGCACTCCACCAAACCGAATCACATAGCTATACCAGACTACTTTTCCCCTCCAGCTTCAGCATGCCCCCCATTCTGCTTTTAGCTGCTGTTTAATTCCTCTTCTCCCTGTAGTGTTACATTATCTCTTCCTCCACAGCAATTCCACCCTCCTCTCACTCCCTTTCTTCTTTTCCCTTGACTCTCTCCCTTTTGAAACACTGCTATATTGCCTGTAGTATTATCAGTCTTGGCATGTCCCCCTTCACTTTAAATGGTCGCTAACTAAACTCTCACGCTCTTATGTTACCACTTGCTCTTCTACCTTTTGTTCTTCTGATTTCTGTCAGATTATCCTTCTCTGTGACATTTTGATTATTTTTTTCTTTTTTTTGTATCCTTGACACTGCAAACTCACAGTCTTTCCCTGCCCAGATACTCACGAGTTTCATTGATTGTTTTTTTTTTTTTTTTATTCAGCCAATTAAGACCTGGGCTTAAATCTGATAAACTCATACAAAAACACAAGAAAACGTGAAAATTCAAATATGACACCAACGCTCTACTCTTTATTCCAAGTTACAATGATCTGGTACCTTGGCCATTCGCCTTCAAGGATCAAAGTAACATCCATTTAATAACCATTTATATACGTATACCAACAAGCAATCACAAAATCAAGTATCCCAATTAAACAATTATCATAATTTGCACATCCTTGAATGACTGATGCAATATTTAACCCAAAAATCCCTTGTTACAAGGTGTTTAAAACTTCTTCAACAACAGTATAACATAATATATATATATATATATATATATATATATATATATATATATATATATATATATATATAGCTAGATATATATTTTATTAAACATGTTAAATATTAATTTCCTGATTTAAACCAGTGGGGAACAAAGTTTTATAATTTAGAATTAATTTAGTTTCTAATTCTAAAAGTTTTCCTATATAACCCCCCAGGCAAAAAAAGTTTAGCAAGAACATAGTAAAAGAATCCAGAGTCCACACCCCCATGTGTTTCCATAAAGTGCTTAGCCACAGGACTAATTTTATTTCTATTTCTGATATAACCCAGATGTTCTAAAATATGGACTTTAACACTACGTTTTGTCTGACCCAAATACCACTTCAATTTAGAACAATTACAACCTATAATGTACACTACCATGGCAGAAATAAAAGTCCTTTGCCATATAATGCCTACCATTAATTTTCATGCCTGATAAAAGGATATACAATACAATGGCCGCATGCAAACATACCAAGTGATTGCCTAATCACATTCTTGGTGTCATATACATAATTCAAATTTTTTTGAGGTTACTACTTCTTTTAAAAGAGAACGTAATGTGTTTTGGAACAAATTACCAATATTCTCATCCTCATTAATAATATACCAAAATATTTTCTCAATATTCACCACATTCCCAGAGAAAGGTGAAAACCTAGTAACAAAAAAAATATTCTTTCTTTACTAACATCAAAATCAAGCAGTCTAACTTGATTTAACCTTCTCCTATATGTTCTCAATGTCATACCCCCAAAAACACATGATTTTGCACTCTTAATATGTTTCTCACAGTACTCCCTAGTTGAATATGAATGAAATATAGCAACAAAGGAGGGAACAGAATACTTTTAGGAATGAAAATGAAGGTTATTTAGTTAATGAAGAAGAGTCTTATGACCAAGGATACCCACCCCTGAGGAGATCCGAAAGGCTCATTAACAAGGGTGCCAGTTATAACAATACTAATAATAACAATTTGTTAGTGAGACAGGGTCGAGGGAGGGGTCAAACACCCGAGGACAAGGGTGGAGAAGGGGGAATTACAACCATTAAACAATAAGGAGTCTGAGGGTATAATAGTTAAATATGAAGGGAGACTTTTGAGCCTTGGAGGCTTCAATATTTTCAACTATGCAGATGAACATATTACATGTGAACACTTCTCACTATTAAAGAAGGGGATGAAGTTTATTCCTAATAGAAAAGAAGAAGCTTTATGCACTCTTTTGGAGCTTAAGAATTTCATCAGGAAATTAAATTTAAAGTACATGTTTAAGAAAAGGAATTGTAATGGCCTTGGTGAGCAGCTTGAGCTACCCTCGTAGTTTAAGAAAAAAAGTTGTTTTAACCCCCTGGTACACCCAGTAATTGCATCCTTTGAGGACGTTTGTACAAAGGAGAATTTTAGGTTATATAACACTACCAAAAGAAGACACTATAATTTCTCAGTTAGTGAGAGCAATGTATTGGACAACATCAGGGGAAACACAAACATTAGAGTCTTGAAGCCAGATAAGGGTGGGGTATTTTTATTGTAAATAAAACTGACTACAACTGTAGTATCCTTGCTATGTTAAACGAAGAAGGGAAGTTTGTCGTGGCATCTAAGAATGAAGTTAACATAGCTTTGAGTAAGATAGGGTTAATGTTGGATGATAGTTTGTTCCAAGGTAGTATTAACGAAGCAATTTATAACTTTTTGGTTAATAAACACCCTGTTTTACCTGTGGTCTTTGGAATACCAAAGACACACAAGGATATTTTTGATCCCCCATACAGGCTTATAATTTCTTCTCATTATAGTATGACTTATTCACTTGGTGTCTTTGTTGACAGATTAGTAAGGGAATTTTTAGTTCCCATAGATTATATCTTGAAGGATTCATGGGATTTCCTAACAAGGTTTAAAAAGGAACTATACAGTGACGATTGTTCATTTTCCACCATTGATGTTTGTGATCTCTTTACATCCATTCCACATAAAATTGGTTTAGATTTATTTTACGATGCCCTTAAGGAGAAAACAACTTTAAACAATTCATTATTAAACTTTGTTATGTTATGTATGGACACAATTCTAAAAAATATATATTTTTTTTGTTTTGAGGTGGAGTATTTTAAACAGAACAAAGGGGTAGGCATGGGTTCAAATTGTGTCCCCTTATTTGCTAATTTAGTTATGTATAGTTGGGAGAGAAAGCATGTATTTAATACTAATTTCCAACACAAATTGTCCTTATACGTACGATTTTTGGATGATATTTTTATTATGTGGAATATAGATGGGTATGGTGAAAAATTTAGTGAACATATTAACAGTATTTGTGATTATTTTAAGTTCACTTCTACACATAATAATGATGAAATTAACTATTTGGATGTGACAATTCGTAAGGAAGCTGTGTGGAAAGAATTTTCTTCCACTATATATAGGAAACCCACATTTTCTAACGATTATTTAGAATTTAGCAGCAATTACCCCTTCTCAATGAAAAAAAGTATTGTGAAAGGACAATTTATTAGACTGGCTAGAATGTGTTCAACATTTGAATGATTGGTTACTGAGATGGAAGTACTTAATAATTTTTTTTAGGAACAGAGGTTACCCAGAAAAATTAGTTTTGGATATGTACAAGTTTGTAAAGGAGAATTGGGGGGGTTAAGTATACTCCACTATTGGGTAACCCGATGAGGACTAGTGAGGAGATAGTCAACTCTGATGGACACACAAGTAGTAAAGTATTAACTTTTGGTTGTTACAGCCAAAAGTTTAAAGATATTTTAAGTAAGAACTGGGTCTTTTTTAGAGCCAACAATGAACTTCTACCCATTTTGGGAAACAACCCAACTTTTGTGTTCAAAACTAATGTGCATTTAAAATTCTTGTTTGAACATTCTATTCTTTTTAAAGGTGTACCTGGGAAAGGCATTACTGGATGCGGGCATTGTAATTACTGTAAATACATTCTTAAAGATTCACTATTGAACATATGTGAATACGGGGTTAGGATAAATACAGTTGTGGGCAATTGTGGTACTAAGGGTTGTGTCTATTTGGCATTGTGTCAATATTGTTCTAGGTTTTACATAGGGAAAACCGAAAGGACACTTCGTAGAAGAATGTACGGACATTTATACGCCATTAGACAGAAAAACACAAATAATGCCCTTTTTAGACATTTAAATAGTAATCCATGTGGTACAAAGTTTTTATTTGGCATTTTAGAAATTGTTTATAAGGATTTTAGTGGGGGTGATTGGGCGAATACATTAGAAATAGTTGAAATGAAATGGCAAATATGACTAAATGCCGCCCACACCCCTGGTATTAATGAATTCATATCTATCTGCCATTTTTAAAGCATAGAGCTTTGACACTTTGAATTAATGGTGTTATTTAATATTTTAAATTATTTTTAAAATTCTTTATTTATATTTGCATAAATTAAAAAGCTTAATTGTGTTTTTTTTTAATTCCATCACATGTATTGATCGAAGCGATTTGATTGCTTGCATTTTATTTTTAAATGGGGGCTTTTGTAAAAATAATTGGTTCTGATGAAGTCCAGGCTTCCTGGAAGAAAGCGCTTGAACATAATCTTTGAATAAACTTGTTGCAACTGTCGTTTGGATTGCTGTTCTCTTTTGTTTTTTACTCTCGCACCATTTCAGCCAGGTGAAAGAAGAGTGTTTTTTCCTGGTTTCATTGTGCCTTTTTTACACCGTTGGTTGTAGTAGCACTCCCTAGTTCTTAATCTAACCTCAACCTTATTCAATTCCCCTATTTTCAAACTCTCATCACTAGTATGTCCAAAAATTATTTTTAACTCACCATACGGTAAACAGTCCAACAAATGCCAAGGTTGCATACTGGTAGCATGCAAAAAAATTATTAACAGCTGTTTCTTTTCTACATTATACTTAACAGAAGTCCCTTCAATGAACAAATTAACATCCAAGAAAATAATACTCCCATAATTCACCTGATAACAAAATTTTAGACCATGGTAATTACTTTTCAAAACCTCAAAAAAATCCACAAATTATTTTACATCTCCTCTACAAATCAAAATCAAATCATCTATATATATATTTTATAAAATACCACACTTTTGCTATAAAAGTTTGTGTGGTATATAAATTGTCTCTCAAATTCCACCATATACAACACAGCATAAGTGGGGCAAAAGCAGTTCCTTTCAGTTGCAAAAACTAAATCCCCCCAAAACCAAAATAGTTGTGAGTCAGACAAAATTCTAACAGTCCAATCAAAAAGGCCGTGTGAAGACCCTCACCCATCACTTTGCTCACTGCCTCCAGACCCCATCTATATTGCATGTTAGTGTACAAATAATTCATATCAACGGCTATCCAATAATACTCATATTGTCATTTAATAGTTTTAATTTCATCCAACAATTCCTGAGTATTGCGAAAGTGGGCTGGAACCTTACACAAATATTTCTTAAACTGAAAATCCAGAATCCTGCCCACATTACACAAATAAGAGCCCACTCCAGAAATTATAGGCCTAACAGGTAGGTCTTGCAAGTTCTTATGAACTTTAGGTAACACATACACAATAGGATTGATTGGATTCCTAATATAAAGTTTACTAACATCAGTCTTATCAAAAAAAACCCAGGCGTTCACCCCTTTCAAGCGTTTCAAGTAAATCAGGATTAAACTCATCCACAAGGTTCCTGGGCAAACATTTGTATTCATCAGCAACTTTTAATAAGTCATAAACCATTTCCAAATATTTGCCCTTGTTCAAAATATCCCATTTACCACCTTGATAAACACATTTGTTTGCATATTCATTCTTAACCTGTCTAAGAAACTATAAGGCTAGCCACTCATTTTTTGTTAAATTATACTTTTTATCAGAACTTAAAAACTTCCCAAATTCATATTCAATTTCTTTGCACATTTTTTTCAAAAAACATAATAGCTGGAACATTGAGCGGGGGAACAAATTTACTCACCATTGGAAATAATGGTAATTCAAGCTTACGATAACCTGTACCCTCCTCCCTCAGCGATATCATTGCCCACAAACACATCCTCATAAAAAGCAAAGTCACAGTCCATTTCATAAATAGAAACATTCACAAATCATCTTCACCATCAGAAATATCATCAGTAGTAGTTAATCTACTTTTCTTGTTCTCATAGAACACATGCAATAACAGTTTTCTACAAAATCTCTTCACATCGATTAATAAGTCGGCCAGGGAAGGATTATAAGTAGGAACAAATTTACTTCCCTTTTCTAATACCAACTTCATTTCAGTAGTAAGCACTAAATCAGATAAATTAATAACACACAGGTCATTATTATTAGCATACTCACAACAAACGAAGTCTGTATTCAATAAGTCCAAACATATTCCTGAACTGCTACATTCATTTGTAATGGTTCCTTCCTTTCCTTCCTTTTCCGCAATTGTTTTGCTGAAAGGATCGACTATTAGCAGACTCAGATGCTCCCTTCTCATCTTCTGTGTTCACAACTGAACAACTTTCAAAAAAAACATTTTCTTTTTACTCAGCTCACCCAAGGAGACCAACAAATTCCACATGACCTGGTTGCCACGTCTCACTCTTGACCTTCCACGTTGCAACTTACGTTGCTAAGAGAAAATACACCCCACCTCATAGTCCTTCATGTTCCGTAACAGTTTCCTTTTCTTAAATTGTATAATCTCCATTTCAGTCTTGCTAATTTTATCATTAATATGTACCATTCGCCCTTGGTAGCAAGACTTGGACATTATTTGATTCGGAAGCTGAACTATATCTTCCTTTAGTTTCTCATGTGCCCTTAAATGTCTTTTTATGAGCACACACAACCAACCAATCGTGCACTGAAGAGAGACTTGTTTCCACTCATCAAACAAGTCAGCCCTGTCCTCTGCAAAGTCCAGAGCAGGAAAGCAATCCACCTGTAAGCCCCTAGGTGTAATATTGAGGCTTACATATTTCTCCAGCAAACAGATGTCATAAAACCGCGCAATCTTCTTGGCCATCAGCTTTTCCATCTGATCAAATTTCCCCTCAGGATCGCTTTTGCTCACCATACGCCAGGGATCATTTTGTGCCAACTTCTTCTCTCGTTCATTTAACATGTCCAAAAATCCCAAATTAGACAAAAAGGCAAACACACAAACTAAGAATCAAAAGCACCAAAGGCTTAGCAGATTACTTGAAACAAACAATTTATTGAGTTAGCGCTTTCAGAAACAAACTGTGTTTTTCCTTCTTCAGACAAGGTACTACCATTTTGCAAAGCTTATAAATGACACATACAATGCCAATTAACTGATTGTTGAAACTAATTGAATAGTTTTAAAGTGACAGATACAATTCAGTAGATTTTAAAAAGCCAAAGGAGTACACCTTAGGCAAATACACTTGAGTCACAGAGTCCTAACTATCAATCCCAAATTACCAGGTAAATTCTCGAACCCAGTAACGCTTGCTGATTGAGACATATTTAGAGCAGTGGAGCCAAATAAATCCAACTAAACTCATACAAAAACACAAGAAAACAAGAAAACGCAAATATGGCACCAACGCTCCACTCCTTATTCTAAGTTACAATGATCTGCTACCTCAGCCATTCACCTTCAAGAATCAAAGTAACATCCATTTAATAACCATTTATATACATATACCAACAAGCAATCACATAATCAAGTATCCCAATTAAACAATTATTATAATTTACACATCCTTGAACAATTTATGCAATATTTAACCCAAAAATCCCTTGTTACAAGGTGTTTAAAACTACTTAAACAACAGTATAACAGTATAACATAATAAATATATATATATATATATATATATATATATATATATATATATATATATATATATACATATACATATATATATATATATATATATATATATATATATATATATATATATATATCTATATTTAGGTCTACTTCAGAATGTCGACCGATCAGAATGCCGATGTTCATATGGCCGACACCATATGATCGACATTCCGAAAGACCGAAATCCTGAAATAGCACCATTTGCCTACCTGTAGACACAGTGAAACTGTGTTATGCAGGAGGGCAAGCCCCGTGCACCCCCACACCCCTGCTACTTAAATATTCTTACTCCGAGATCGCACTACACTGCAGGAAAGGGGAATCTCCCAGTCCTGCACTTTTTCAAACAAGAAACATCGAGACCCATTAAAGTGAAAGTGCACTACATCGAAAGTGCACTTTCGCAAAAAGCCAGTTCTTTAAACTGGAAAAAAAAAACAAACAAAAAATACTTTACACAGTATTTTGCAGGGGGGCAAGCCCCCCTGGATCTCCCCACACACACCCTACTTAAATATACTAACACCGAGATCGCACTACAGTGGGGAAAATTATATACTTTCTTATCCCCACTGTAATGTGCTTTGGAGAACTGGCTTTAGCGAAAGTGCGATTTAGTGCACTTTTGCTTAAATGGGTTTGATCTGGTTGTTGAGAAAGTGTGTTTTTGACAATCAGAAGTAGACATTATATATATATATATATATATATATATATATATATATATATATATATATATATATATATATATATATATATATATATATATATATATATATATATATATATATATATATATATATATATATATATATATATATATATATATATGGATTCACTTTAGATTATTGAATTACCAAAAACTCGAAACCCATATGGTCAAGACCATATGATCGAGTTTTTGGAAACTCAAAAATCTAAAGTGCATTAAAATAAAACACACAAAACATTAAAACAACATTTCTGCAGGGGGGACAAGCTGCCCTGCACCCCCCACTTAAATATACCAACTCTGAGATCGCACTACAGCAAAGAAAAGGGAAATTTCCTGGTCCACGCTGTGTGCAGAAGCACAGAACGGGAGGTTTCCCATGTCCTCGCTGTAGTGCAGTCTTGGAGTTCATATATGTAAGTAGGAGATGGTGTGGGGGGTTCAGGGAGGCTTGCCCCCCTGCAGAAACGTTGTTTTAATGTTTTGTATTTTTTTATGCACTTTAGATTTTCGAGTTTCCAAAAACTCGATCTTATGGTCGAGACCATATGGGTTTCGAGTTTTTAGTAACTCGATAATCTAAAGAGAACCCATACCCACACACACAAAAACACACACACACACACACACACACACACACACACACACACACACACACACACACACACACACATATATATATATATATATATATATATATATATATATATATATATATATATGACCCGCGGTGGTGGTGCTGCGGTAGCGTTGTCACCTCACAGTAAGACACTGTCCGGTTCAATTCTCAGCTAGAGCATCTTCTGCGTGGAGACATGCGTGAATGGGCGTACCTTCATTGAAGGTTGTGCGTCAGGCCTGGCGAGCCGGTATGTAAAAAGCAATTGCCAATCTTTAGCGGACCGGAGTTCCACTGTGGCGACCCCTAACTGGGAAAAGCCGAAAGACACAAACATATATATATATATATATATATATATATATATATGGGTCTACTTCATTTGCCCTAACTTCCGATTGACTGGCACCCATTTGACCGACACCAAATGACCGAAATTTCATTTGACTGACACTTCATTTGACTGACAAGTATTATTGGCAAGTAAATGGAATATGCCCCCTTCCCCACTGTAGTGCAACCCTGGAGTTAGAATATATAGTTAGGGGGGGTGTGGGGGGCACAGCCCCCCACAATGAAGGGTGTAGGGGGCGAAGCCCACACTTAATTTCATATTATATTGTTTAGTTTTGCTTTAATATTGCCCCCAATACCCCCCTAACTATATATTCTAACTCCAGGATTGCACTACAGTGGGGAAGGGGGCATATCCCATTTACTTGCCAATAATACTTGTCGGTCAAATGAAGTGTCGGTCAAATGAAATTTCGGTCAAATGGGGTCAGGCAAATGAGTGTCGGTCAATCAGAAGTTAGGGCAAATGAAGTAGATCCATATATATATATATATATATATATATATATATATATATATATATATATATATATATATATATGTGTGTGTATCTATATATATCTATATATATATATCTATATATATATATATATATATATATATATATATATATATATCAGTCATGTAAACCAAGTGCGGTCCCCTGATGGCAGTTCCACTAGTAACAAACACGATTTAATCCAATAAAATGTCCAACTCACGAAGTAAAAGGTAATTGCAGTTTATTGTATCAGTTAGCGCTTTCACCCGTAGGCTTCTTCAGACTTTACAATCTCTAAGTATTATGCACAAGTTTAAAAACCTTAGACACTCACAAGATTGGTCGAAAATCGACCAATAACAGCATTAATGTATTCCCTATACACAATGTAACTAAGACGCTTTAACAGGGTGTCTAAAAAACAAAGCTTCAGAAATCATCCACTTAGATTAATTAATATAAAAGGATATTTCATTAATTGCAAGCATCTAACAGTCATAACTCATCATTTTAAAAATGTTTGCATTTTTTATTTATATTTACCTGTCAACATATTGTAACAGCCTAAGCAAATGTTCAATGTAGTCCACGACTTTTCAAGTAAAACAATATCAATAATTATCTCGATCGCTTGTGTAACAAAAGCACTAATAGAAAAGCGCTAATAAAATTTTTTAAAAACAATAAGATTCCTGTGTTTAAATCAAGTCTAAGCTTCATTTAATTCATAAAAATGCATTTATGCACTAAATTGCTGCTTCTCCGGTTGTTCCGGGATAAAGTTTCCGTCAAATGGTAAACACCAAGGTGAAGCTCAACTACTATTAAGTCTAAAAATAATGTGGATAGTTTAAGAAATGACAATATTTGAGTGGGTATTAGAAATGCAGGATTAAAAGCTATATATAAAAAATCTATATATACAGCAAAATCCATATATAAAATAATAATCTCAGCCATGGTTCAGTGCTGTTTGCTTTTCCCTCATAATTCTTGTATGAGTATTAGTCTTAGTCTTTGCTACACCTGGATTGGCAAAATCAATAATGCAGCATTAGTTGTTATTCTGAACAATTTGGTAGCTGTTGGATAGGAGATTATCTATATGACTACTCAGAAAGATATTTTTATCAAAAACCTTTTATTACACTTAGTCTACATGTCGTATTGCTATAAAATGACCAACTCATATATGCCTTTACAGCATGGAGCTCATGCATATGACTGACGAACTCTGTGCAAAAATGCGTCTCCATGGATTAAATGGAAGTCATTCTTTATCAGTATATGGGTCACATGCTAGTTTTAAACACTACTAGCGTTTTTGTTGTATAAGTGCCCCATACGAGTGTAGCATCACCCTTGTTTAGCTTAGTTTTTAGCTAAGTAGCTTATTAGGCAGGTAATTTTATAAATATTAATTTTAATTTAACATTTTTGGAGAATTTGGTTTACCTGTTTTATTGTTTTAATGTGAATAATGCGTATGCACGTTTACTGAATAGAGCTCCCATTGACCTTATACGTCATACAATTGACGGAAACTTTATCCCGCAACAACCGGAGAAGCAGCAATTTCGTGCACAAACGCATTTTTATGAATTAAATGAAGCTTAGACTTGATTTAAACACAGGAATCTTATTGTTTTTAAAAAATTTTATTAGCGCTTTTCTATTAGTGCTTTTGTTGCACAAGCGATCGAGATAATTATTGATATTGTTTTACTTGAAAAGTCGTGGACTACATTGAACATTTGCTTAGGCTGTTACAATATGTTGACAGGTAAATATAAATAAAAAATGCAAACATTTTTAAAATGATGAGTTATGACTGTTAGATGCTTGCAATTAATGAAATATCCTTTTATATTAATTAATCTAAGTGGATGATTTCTGAAGCTTTGTTTTTTAGACACCCTGTTAAAGCGTCTTAGTTACATTGTGTATAGGGAATACATTAATGCTGTTATTGGTCGATTCTCGACCAATCTTGTGAGTGTCGAAGGTTTTTAAACTTGTGCATATTACTTAGAGATTGTAAAGTCTGAAGAAGCCTACAGGTGAAAGCGCTAACTGATAAAATAAATTGCAATTACCTTTTACTTCGTGAGTTGGACATTTTATTGGATTAAATCGTGTTTGTTACTAGTGGAACTGCCATCAGGGGACCGCACTTGGTTTACATGACTGATTTTTTACTGATTTTTTCGTCTTGTGTGGAACCCGTGCTCCGTTTGCTGTGTGTGACGTACTTTATTTGTATTATATATATATATATATAATGTTATACTGTTGTTTAAGAAGTTTTAAACACCTTGTAACAAGGGATTTTTGGGTTAAATATTGCATCAATTGTTCAAGGATGTGTAAATTATGATAATTGTTTAATTGGGATACTTGATTATGGGATTGCTTGTTGGTATATGTATATAAATGGTTATTATATGGATATTACTTTGATCCTTGAAGGCAAATGGCCAAGGTACCAGATCGTTGTAACCTGGAATAAAGAGTGGAGCACTGGTGCCGTATTTGCGTTTTCTTGCCCCAGTCTAATAATCCATCTGACCTCATTCATTACAAACAGCTCCAAAACCAAGCTAAAAAAATGATCTCTAAAGACAAACAGCAGTACTTCTTGAACCAGCAAACTAATAGAAAAAATAACCCCAAAATGTTCTGGTCTTCCACCAATAATCTCTTAAACCCTGGCACCAAATCTAATCCCTTTCCACACCATGACATGCCTCCTGAACAAATATCTAGTATCTTTAACTCATACTTTACTGACACCATTACTAAAATTATTGCTTCTTTCTCTTTACCTTTCACAAATACTATTCCTACAAGCTCCTCTTCTCCTTCTCCCTGGCAACACTCCTTACCTCAGAACTACCATAATATATATATGACCCGTGGTGGTGGTGCTGCAGTAGCGTTGTCACCTCACAGTAAGATGCTGTCTGGTTCGATTCTCAGCTAGAGCATCTTCTGCATGGAGACATGCGTGAATGGGTGTACCTTCATTGAAGGTTGTGCATCAGGCCTGGCGAGCCGGTACGTAAAAAGCAACTGCCAATCATTAGCGGACCGGAGTTCCGCTGTGGTGACCCCTAAGCCGAAAGACACAAACATATATATATATATATATATATATATATATGGGTCTACTTCATTTGCCCTAACTTCCGATTGACCGGCACCCATTTGACTGACTCCAAATGACTGAAATTTCATTTGACCGACACTTCATTTGACCGACAAGTATTATTGGCAAGTAAATGGGATATGCCCCCTTCCCCACTGTAGTGCAACCGTGGAGTTAGAATATATAGTTGGGGGTGTGTGGGGGGCTCAGCCCCCCACAATGAGGGGTGTAGGGGGCGAAGCCCCCAATTAATTTCATATTATATTGTTTAGTTTTGCTTTAATATTGCCCCCCCACACCCCCCTAAATATATATATTATAACTCCAGGGTTGCACTACAGTGGGGAAGGGGGCATATCCCATTTACTTGCCAATAATACTTGTCGGTCAAATGAAATTTCGGTCAAATGGGGTCAGGCAAATGGGTGTCGGTCAATCGGAAGTTAGGGCAAATGAAGTAGATCTATATATATACCAAATCTAATCCCTTTCCACACCCTGACATGCCTCCTGAACAAATATCTAGTATCTTTAACTCATACTTTACTGACACCATTACTAAAATTATTGCTTCTTTCTCTTTACCTCTCACAAATACTATTCCTACAAGCTCCTCTTCTCCTTCTCCCTGGCAACACTTCTTACCTCAGAACTACCATAATACCTGAAGTACTTTGAATCATACTACTCCAATCATTAACACCCTCCCACCTAACTGCACACAACAATGCTTCCAGCCAGCATTCAATCTGTCTCCCATCTCCACCACTTTCATCAGAAAACTCCTTCTGAAATTAAACCCTGCTTAAACTCACCTGATAGAATTCCTGCCATATTTCTTAAAATCGCTGCCAACACAGTGGCCTACCCCATTAGCATACCGATTAACATATCTATCCAAGAATCCTATGTCCCCAACCTTTGGAAAAAGCAATCACCCTTCCTCTGCATGAAGGTGGTCCTTCAGCCAACATGTCCCACTTCTGACCCATTCCTATACTTTCCTCCATCTCTAAAATCCTAGAAATATGTGTGCAAAACTCTTAGACTACCTTCTAAAAACAAAATCCTCTCCTCAACACAGCATGCATTCCACCCCGGTCACGCTACATCCTCTGCACTAATATCCTTCTTAGACCTGATCAGCAAAGCCTGAGACTCAGGACACTTTGTGTCTTCCTTTTTCTTAGACCTATCAAAAGCATTTGATACCATTTCTCACTACTTTCTCATCTCACAAGCATAGGGCTATCTCCCCAATCACTTAATTGGTTCAAATGTTATGTCTCAAACAGAGAGCATGCTGTCAAATGGCAAAATTCCATTTCCCCTTACCTTCATAACCCTAAAGGAGTACCCCAAATTTCAATTTTAGGCCCACTACTTTTTAACATTTTTATCAACAATCTCTACCAAGCTATCCAGCAGGGTTCCACAGTCCAGTATGCATACAACTCCACTATTGTCTGCTCTGCATTCAATGCAAAATTTTTACAGCAAAATACTCAAACAGCATTTTCCACTGTGTAGACTTGGCTTCATAATAATGACCTTTCTTTAAATCCCCCCAGAAACTAAACTTATGATCTTCACACTAAAGAGAAATTCACGTATCATTAAAGCTGACCTTGATATATCTTCTCTTAACTCTACAAAAATTGAGCCAATAACCCACACTAAATTGTTTGGAGTAATAATCAATGAAAAACTGAAATCTGATCTGCTCATTCAAAATAATATAAGCAAGCCCCATAAAAAACTAGGGCTGCCCTATAGACACAATAAGTTCCTCTTCCTCCCTACCAAACCAGTATTAGCACTAACTTACCTATTACCCTCTCTAACCTATCTTGCGCCTTTACAAACCAATTTGTAGTCTTCCTTGAAATCAAAATTAGAAACATGATATAACAAAATAGCTAAATTTGCCACAAACAGTCACCACTCTATTTACCACTGTATTGCCCTAACAAATGACAGTGGCTTGAATACCCTCAATATCTACTACTCCTTCAGCTCACAATTGCACATAAATTTATTTATAAACCACAGAACTGCCCTGCACTTATCTCCTTAGTCATCCTTTACAACCCCATTAGGCCTCAGTGATCTGAACAACAACTTCTTGAAGTTCATAAACCTAAACTACAGCACCTGCAAGCCAATTATTATACTTTTGGACCATTGCCAGAAAATGGAATAATTTACCTTCCTTTATCTGCATACAACAAAGCCCTCACAATTTCAAAACTGTGCTGCGTAATCATCTCCTCGCCAACTGGATGTGTAACTGCTCAGTTCCTTCCTCTGCCATTACTTAATCTAATAAATAACGGCAAATCTGTTTATACCCTAGCTTCTGCTCCAATACTTTGTTTTCCTGATAATTTCCTTTGAGCTTAACTTCTTAAGTCCACATCTTGTTTTCTCATAACTCACTAGCCACTTCCTACTTTACTTTCCATCTTTTCTGCTTTCATTCTACATCATTCCTCTTCATTATTTCCTCTTCCTTCTTTCCTATCTCTTTCTTGTTTACTGTCCATTCCATTTACTATTCCCTCCCCCACATCTCTTCTTCCTCTTTTTTTCCTCTTTCCTTCTCTACTACATATTACAAACTTCTCCACTTATGCCTTCTTTTGTATGTTTTATATAAAGATATATATATATATATATATATATATATATATATATATATATATATATATATATATATATATATATATATATATATATATATATATTTTTTTTTTTTTTTTTTTTGAAAATGTGAGCTGGAATAAAGAAGCTGAACCACGACAAAGTAAAATCTTTTTTAATACAAAATGGTGAGCGCTTTTGCAATGGTAACCATTGCTTCATCAGACAGTTCATTCAAACAGCAACAGCACTTAAATACTTTAATTCATTACTAAAACGACCAATTATACCACTCAAAGTTAATTCAGCACTCAGCAATCAATTAATTACTATGGTTACGTTATGCCCTTAGTTAATTGCTAAAGTCAGAAGAATACTGTTTAATACCACATGCACAAAATGTAAAAACAAAAACATGCGGATGAATATAAATAAAATACATAAAAAGTCAGTGAATAAATACATATACTCATGTTCCCCATTTAGTAACTGCTTGTGTGTGTGGGTATAAGCATAAAAATATATGTACATTTATATAAAAATATAAGCAGTACACACTCAACAACTTAATACATACATTCTGCCTAATAAATACATATGCTGTCAACCTAATAAATACATATGCTTTAAACATACATCTCAGCAAATACTTGTCTTTAGTGATATCTATGCTACAAGCAGCTCAAGAAATACTGTCATATTGACCCAAAGCCCTGCATGTGTTTATATAGTCTTCTCTTGTTAAGATAGTATGATTATTATTTATTTTATTTTAACCTTCTAGATTTTAGCACTGGCTTCAATAAAACACTATCATTCAAATCTAAACCTCTGTGTGCTCCTAAATGCAAAATCCATTTTACTTCCATATTTTCAGTAGTATTGACTATGTCCCCCATCCTATTGCTGACATTCTGAATGTGTAAAACCTGATATAAAAATATATGGTCACCCCCCTTATCCATTGTATGCTTAGCCAAAGCGCTATACAGTTGCCCTTTTCTAGTGCAGTAAAGGTGATCCCTTATCCGTTCCCTAAGGTGACAGTTAGTTTTGCCAACATAGAAATGGAAACACTGTGCAGTGAGCTACATACACTACATTCTTTGTATTGCAATCAGCAGAACTCCTTAGCTCCCATAGATGCCCTGTTTCAGGGTGCTTGAAAAACCTTGATTCGTCTGTATAAATGCACTGTGTGCATTTTCCACATCTATGGGTACCATTCACTGTGATATCCATCAGAGTAGGTATCCTTGGATAGCAAAGCTTCTGTTTCAGATTTTTCTTATTTCTAAATGCAAAATGTGGTTGTCCACCCACTATGTTGGTAGTATCCTCATCTACTAACAACATATGCCAATTTTGTCATACGATGGTTTCAAACATTTTCACATCTTTTGTATATGGTGAAACCATCGGAATGTGTGATAATACACTATTCCTGATACCTACCCTGTCACTACCTGCTCTATCAGAGTAGTAGGGCTTAGCTTTACCTTTCCTTTCTTTGTGTACATTATGGTACACCTTATCAATTTCATGTTCGCTATACCCCCTATTAATGAAACCTGTTTTTAGCTTGGTTAACTCATTTCTATACACTTCCTCTTGACAACATAGGTGAGATGTTCTCATTGCCTGACCTCTGATTATGTTAGGAAAAATCTTTGGGTTATGCATACTGTTTCTGTGTAGAAAAGATGGTCTGTAGCATTGTTTCCTATGTAATTTCGTAGACTATTGGTCATTTTCTCTGTATATGGTAACATCCAGGAAGTCTAAATTCATTTCAGAAGAGTTCATCGTAAACTTTACAAAATCACTAGTAGTATTTAGGTGTGCATACAGGGATTTAAGTTGTTCACCATCACCTTTCCAAAAAATAAAAAGATCATTTACGAAATACCTATAAAAGGCTATTTGGGGATTACCTAACAGATGTTCATATTCCCAGTTAACCATAACCAGGTTTGCATGTGTTGGCACAACTTGTGCCCATGGCAACCCCTGACAACTGCTTATAGCATATGCCGTTGAACATAAATATGTTGTGCTCTAGTACCAATTCTAGTAACATGCAGAGAAAGTCTATCTTAGTATTAGAGAACTTTCCCTGCCTTGTCAACACTGATTTCACCATGCTTATCCCCTGGTCATTGGGTATACTTGTAAATAAAGTCACTACATCTAGTATGGCCAGCATCCCCATATCTGCTGTTCCCATTTGCTTCACTGCCCCATAAAGGTCCACTAAAAATGGTTCTGTGTCCTTCAAGACATATGCATATTCATTGAGTGCTGTCTTCAGTTCCTTATCCAGGTATATAGAGATGGGTTCTGTTAGCCATCCTGCTCCTGCTACTACAGGTCTAAATTTTGGGTTATATGGGTCTTTGTGTATCTTGGGGAGACCATGGATTTGAGGTATGAGTGGATTTTCAACAGTAAAATAATTAAAAAGATCTTTACTTAATAGTTCCATGCACATGCATTCATGCAAGGTACTGGCAATCTGTTCACTCATTTCAAACACAATTGTTGGTACTTCAACATATACATTTGGATCCAATAACATTTCTTGCATAGCTGTATTATAAAAGTCAGCATTCAATATCACCACTGGTCCCCCTTTGTCAGTGGATCATAACTATGCTATCATTAGTCTGCAAGTCATACAATGCTTTGTGCTCACTCTTTGTCAAATTATACTTTCCTTCTTCTAAAAAACTATTGTTTCCTGTGTTATAAATGGCATTTTCACAAGCTTTTAAGAAAGTTTCTATATTATGTGGCAATATTGATACATACAGACTGTTTTTCTTAAACTGAACATCCCTTGCCTCATTGCCATTTCCAAATTGTTGTTTCAATGTTACATTTCTAGTAAATATACGTAGGCATAACAGAAATTCACTAATGTCCATTTTAGTTGAAGGTATAAAATTTAAACCTCTGTTTAATAAAGAAGTCTCAGCTGCAGACAGTTCATATTTGGAAATATTCCATATTAACTCTCCTGCCCATACCCCCACATTTTCTTCAGTGTTTGTTTGTAAATGACCTGGTGCTTCTTTCCGCTTCTGGCCCCTGTAGATGTCCTGTTCCACAGATTTTCTTCTCCCTGCTCAGAACGGTAGGGGTAAAACGGGAAAAACCTGTTGTTGTCCTCCTTCCATATTAATCTTCCTTCTTACCATGGCTGTAGTTGTGGAGGCAGTTGTTGCCTTATTATTGGTTGCCGAAGACGATGGCACTTCCATCAGTGTAGAATAGATGGAATGTGCCTCGTTTGGTGAAAGGACACTCCCTCCTGGCTGTTGATTCATTTCCTCTTCCTCCCCGAGTGCATTGGTCATCTCTTCAGACTGTACCCGATGTTCTGCCCTCGGTCTCTCATGCCACTCAAATGATTGAACTTGCCCTCTCCTCTGCTGGTAGGCTGTTGGTGGTACCTCTGACTGCCCATTGATTTCTCTCATAGATCTCAGATTGTGGTTGGTATTAGACTGCTCTGCAGAATGTGCAGGTTTTGGCCAAGTAAAGACATGCTGGTTGGTGAAATCTGTTAGATCCCTGCACAGTTTCTTTTTCTTTTGCTCAAGCAGTCTGGTTTCATAGCAGAGTATCTTATCAATTAGTTCATGCATGAAAACTTCAGTAGCTGCTTCCCCATAAAGCACAGACAGTTCATGTTGTTGCTGACATATCTTTTCAGTAAGCTCTTGTTCCACCGGCTTGAAAAAGTCCAGCAACAATTGTATATATGTTTTACTGGTGTTAAGATTAATTTGTTGCCACTGGGCTAACAAAGTAGGGTAGTTATGTGGGCATATTAAGTACTCTGAGTCCCCTTCATATAACATTTAGGGTTTAAGCAGGCTTCAAAATGGAACTGTTGGCTCTGGAGCCGCTTAAACCTACACAAATCGTTCTCCACATTTCTTTTCAAATTGCGTATCTCAGCTTCATTGATGTTGTTAGCATTAACAGTCCCAGAGTTCATATTAAGAGTACCTGTTTGTAGCAGTGGATTATCTTGATTTGTTAGCAAATGTTGAAGTCTCCTTTCCACATTTACACCAACTGTTGCATCCTCTGCAATGTTCACAGTACCTTCCGCCATCATTAGATACACAAGCAGTAAACAAATAAATCCAAACCAGCCCAGAAGTTGAAAATGTTGAAACACAGGTGCCTAGTAGGAAGGTAGCTGGAATAAAGAAGATGAACCACGACAAAGTAAAATCTTTTTTAATAGAAAATGGTGAGCGCTTTTGCTTTTTGTCATGATATTATTGCCTGTACTTTGCCCATGTTTAACTCTTCTGTTAGCTTAATGTCTTATCACCTTTATCTCTAATGTATAATTTTCAGGAAAATTCTTCCATAGTTTCTTGTATTTTTTTCTTTTTTCTTTCTTTCTTTCCTTCTTCCCGTAATGTTCTTAATTTCCCCTTGAAACTTACCTTTTTTTTGGAAACTTGTATGTAAGTTGTATGAAAATTTTATGGAAGTTTTTATGTTTTATATATGTTTTATGTAAGTTTGATTATAACCTGGAGCTTTTCTCCCTGGGCCTCCACCAAAAATGGACTTACCTTGCCCCAGTAGGCTTTCCCGGTATTCAAATGCCAATCAATCAATAAATAAATAATAGTTAAACTTTTTGTCATGTCAGAAATTCGCCCTACAGAGACATGGAGCCAGAAATGCTTCTAGTGAAGTACTTTTGTCAGACGTTGTTTTCTGGTGTAATATTCCTTTAACCACACCAGCCTACATCTTGCCCTACTACCAGGCCTGCGTTTTCTTCAACATTTTCATACCTGTTACTGCACTGGACATTTGCCTGTCAGTCTCACATGAGGAAAAGTGGTGCTGGACTTGAGACTAAGGGGACTATGTTTATCACATTTTATGTGGTAGTACTACCCCCTCAAAGACCTGTATGAGATTTTATAGCATGATCTATTTACCAACCCCCCTTTTTCAATTTTATACATGGGATTGGGGTGCTGTATCAACTGTTGTCATCTCTCTAAATTCAATGCCCCTCTCCTACCTTCTTCAACAGTGGTACCTGACTTTTGCAGGTCTTCTCTCACATAACCCATCCACCTCTTTGCTGGACACCCTCGTTTCCTCTTTCCTTCTCCCTGTTTTTCCCAAATCTTCACCAGATTGTCTTCTACTTTTCTGCACATGCCTGAACCACTGTAATCTATTCTCTTTGACCTTCTCTGCAATTGGAGCTACTTTGGCTTCAGTTACAGACAAGGTCAAAGAGAACAATGTGTAAAGAGTGCAAGGATCAAGTGGGAGAACAATGTGTAAAGAGTGCAAGGATCAAGTGGGAGAACAATGTGTAAAGAGTGCAAGGATCAAGTGGGAGAACAATGTGTAAAGAGTGCAAGGATCAAGTGGGAGAACAATGTGTAAAGAGTGCAAGGATCAAGTGGGAGAACAATGTGTAAAGAGTGCAAGGATCAAGTGGGAGAACAATGTGTAAAGAGTGCAAGGATAAAGTGGGAGAACAATGTGTAAAGAGTGCAAGGATCAAGTGGGAGAACAATGTGTAAAGAGTGCAAGGATCAAGTGGGAGAAAATGTGTAAAGAGTGCAAGGATCAAGTGGGAGAACAATGTATAAAGAGTGCAAGGATCAAGTGGGAGAACAATGTGTAAAGAGTGCAAGGATCAAGTGGGATAAGTTGATTTTTCAATAGAACAAGGTAGGTTAAGATTACCTGATTTGAACAGATATTTTAGAGCTATACATTTAAGGCTCATATACATAACACTAGCAAAAAGCTATAATTCAAGTGGAAAGGGGTGATGATGAAGCAGGGAGGACATTCAAGAAATAAGGAGTGAGTGGGATTTTGGATACTTAAGGAGAATAGCAACAGCAGAGCACCTTTGGCTGATATCAAAGATTGAAACATTATTAATTTCTTGGACTTTAATCATATTTTGACTTTGGAATGGGGTCCATTCCCATCATGGTATTAAAAACCCAAAAGATTTGGAGAAATTAAAGATGAAAGACAACATTATACTCAGAAAGTAGCAGCAAGTATTCTAAGAACTAAGCTAACATGAGAGTGGAGAAATTAGATTCTGCTGATAGGGATGACTGCAATTAGGGGTACAGAGAAGAGGCAAGAAGGGGTACTGGTAACAAATAACTAGAGCGGGAAAGGTATTAGAGTAGAAAGAGGCCAAGACAGTTGGACTGCAAGCTTGATTCTGCCTTCCCAATTAGAGATTGATATCAGAGAATAGGCAAAGAGAAAGGGAGAGGGGAATCCTAGGAGACAGACCTGCTGCGGTAGAGTTTTTAGCTGAATCTACAACAAAAGCTGCTGTTAAAAAGGGATCATTAGTAGGGTAAAATATTGCACTATAACTATAGGGATCAATCACAGAAGGTTTGAAAAAACTGGGAAGAGAGACTGGATAATCAATTCACAACGAAACAATGGGAGGACATATTCCCAAATATGTGAACAAGTCTAGAAGATTTAGGATTTTTGCTTGGAAGTGTTGGCATATGTATTTTATACCCTAGGGAGGCTCCAAATAATTTTTCCTCAGGTAGCTGGCAAATGTTGGAAGTGTGATAAGGAAGAAAGAGATAACTTGTAACATACATTTTGGGAGTATAATGAGTTGGCAGACCTTAACAATTCCCTACAGAGTACTCTGTCAGAAATATTGGGTGACCAAATGGGTTTAACTAAGGAAATTATTTTTTTGAGCTGGGATACAGGAACTGCTTTGCCTAGACATAGTATGGCCTTATTAAGTTTAATTCTGGTGGCGGCAAAAAAATGCAATTACTCAAAAATGGAAATCAAAGTTTAAACCAACTGTATATAAAGTAGTGAAAACTGGAACTGAGATAAAAGAACTGGAAGAGGGATCATTAGAAAAGGGTGAGAGCAAATTACACAGAGAAAAGGAAACTGTGGGAACAGTACTTGCACAATAATGTTTTGGAGGAGAAGTGAGGTTTAAAAGATGGCAGGAATTGAGCAATATATATAATGTTGGATTGATGATAATTGTATAAAAGAATATATTTGATATATAATGTTTGGAACTGTAGACATATGAACATGATTTTTATAAGCATATGTTTGCCTATGTTTTATGTGATAATTCATTAAAAGTGTTAAAAACTGAGAACAATGCACATCCTACCATCTATCTCAGGCACTTCATCTCCATCACCACTAGCTTCCTCAACTGCTTTGCCTTTATATCCAGGTTTCTGTACCATACAGTAGTACTGGTCTCACCACTGTTTTGTACACCTTACTTTTCAGCCCATGACACACTGTGCCAGTTGTCTGCAGCCCCTCTGATTCTAGCTTTGACCTCTTCATTCAGCCTTTCCTCCTCCTCAACCACCCTTCCCAGACACATGAAGGTGTTCCTGTTATGCTATTTCCCTTCTGTCTCAATTCTCAATTTCTTTAGATTTGCCCCATTTTTTGCCATTACAGCTGCCTAATCTGTATTCAGTTTTATAACATGTGACTTCAGTTTTGATGAAGTTCTTAATCAGAGTCTGCCTATAATGCCATATTGTCTGCATACAGCAACTTTGTTGATCGGCCCCCTCTTACCTGTCTGTTAATGTGGCCCATCACTAATATGAAGAGCAATGATCTCAGAGCTGAACCCTGATGTACACCAACTCGCACTAGGGATCCCTCTGTGAGACTGAACATTGTTTGTGCTTCAGTCATTGGGTCCTTGTATATAACTTGCAGTAATTCTACCAGTGTTTTTTGGAATGCCCAGTTGAACTGTTTAAAACACAAAAACAGAAAACCTTGAGAAGCACAAATACCTCACTTTATTAATAATTAAGCACTTTTTTCCCAGTGAAACAATTTCTACTGACAGGAGAAGGGGGTGAAGGCAGGTGACTGGTGCCTTAAAACCAGTTGCTTTGGGCAGGTTAGGCAAGTCAGCCTGGGAAGTCAACCCACTTAGGAGAAGGCAAACTCTGATTTAACCCCCCGCTGACTTGTGGCAATACCTAGTCATGGTGAAGGCTTTGGGAGTAAACCTCAAGGGAAAAATCTTGAGCTGGAGCACCTAAGGCAGTTCGAGGATGTATTCGACCTCACTATGGCAGCTCCTGTGGTGAAAGTGATGCCAAGTTGTACTGGCCTTGCCTTTACCCTTAGATTACATCAGTGCTGTGGAGAGGGGGAACCTACTGCTGGGCATCAGCTGTTTCCTCAAATTCTTTTGCCCAGGTCAGTGCTCTGCAGAGGGCACGCTAGCTTTGTTCTGTGAGTGGTGACACAACACAGGAAGTAGCAATTACTAATAGTAATCCAATGCACTCAACTGGTATAGAGTTAAGTGCCAGGGGCTGCTTTCGATGGTGGGAGAGATTCTTTGATCTCACTGGGCAGCTAACACCTGCCTTAAGCTGAGTAGCCCCCAGTCAAGTAGCTGCTGCCTTGCCACTGTCCATTTACTCCACTGGACATGTGGGGCTAAGGGAACCCCCAACAGGTGGATCATTAACCATACATATATAAAAACAAAAAAGCAACAAAATAAACCAGCCATTAGGCTAGGCAAATGGAAAGTAAGGATGATTACTCCAGGTCTTACAGAAGATTTACAGAACATTAGTGATGCTCGAAAGACAGCAGCCATTAACGAGTTGAGAAGATTGCAGTTTGACATCACACCACCAGTCTCACATAGACCTATGAAACCAGCACCGGCAAAAAACACACATAAATACATGAAAACATACTGGAAGGCTCTAAATAAAAATCTGCAGAAGCAACAGAGACCTCCAAAGCAGACATCCAAGCAACCTCCACTGCCCAACACAATCCATGAAACATATACTTCACAAAACCAGTGTGCCACACAATCACAGCCCTTAAGGCAAAATAACATATCCAACACACTAGTAATAGGTGACTCTATAGTCAGGTACACTGACGTCCCACTCACTAGGCTGAACAAGGAGAAGGTTACTGTTAGCTGTCTGTCGGGTGCCAGTATCCACCACATAACACAAGCACTCAGGTCACTCCAGAAAAACTACAAATATGACTCTATCATTGTCCGTGTTGGTCTGAATGACCTGAGCCGTACTTCCCTGGACTACATGAAAAGAGACATGGAGGAGCTCTCTGATCACGTAGCCCAGGCCGGTATGACCCTGAGTAGCATCCTGCCCTCACCAAGAATGATACCACGGTACAGAGAAAAAAATGATCAATTTCAACAATTGGCTAAGCTTCTGGTGTCATTCAAAAGGGATCCAGTATCTGTCAGCCTGGGATGACATGCTCGACAAGCCACGCTGCTTTGCTAGAGATGGCTTGCACCTGTCACCCTTAGGCTTTCGAATACTTGCCAAGGCTCTTGCCACCCCACATAGTGCCTTTTTTAGGCAAGGCTCAAAAGACAAACCCACCGCCATAAATAGCACAAGTAACAAACAAAAAACTGAGGGTAATGCTACTCAATGCCAGAAGTCTAAACCTCAAAAGGCACGCACTCGAGGCACACCTCAGTATGGAGAAAATCGATATATGTGCAGTAACAGAAACCTGGTTTAAGGGTCCAGAGAGCACCCCAGCACTACCAGGGTGCAACTCATACCATACATTTCGGCCACAAAGCCTGGACTGAAATACAAAAAGCAGGGGGGTATCCATATTCATCAAGGATACCCACACCTCCAGGTTAGCAGCACAGCATGATGCTTCAGAGATCATCCACATGCAACCAACAATGGGCAAAACTGCTATTCAAATTATAGCTTGCTGCAGATCACCCACCATGTCCCAGGACCCCCACTCCACATTCCTGGAAACATTGGGAAACATAAAGGTCCTAACAAACACCCTGATATTGGGTGATTTCAATTACTCAAACATTAACTGGGAGAACTACTCAAGTACAAACTCCCTTGCCCAACATTTCCTAGAATTTATAAACTCAAATGCCCTGGATCAACTGGTCAACACCCCCACCACAGGTGGCAACATACTGGACCTGGTCATCACCAATATGGGCGACCGGTGTTCCACACCGGAGGACAACCCCTAACTGGTTAGATCTGACCATAAACTAATCACTCTGGATATCCACATTCCGCCACCACCCCCGGTCAAAGAAACCACTGTGAAAAACTTTTCAAAAGCAAACTTCACGTTACATAAGACTGAGGTGGGAAGTTTCAAAGCCCCCATGATAAAGGATAACACTGTCCAAGCTGCAAAATCCTTTACTAATGCACTCTACGGGCACCTACTAGAATGCATGGATTGTGCTATCCCAAACAAAACCAAGACTTACTCCTCCAAGAAAAGGAAACCAGTCTGGTGGACCCCTGCCATAAACAAGCTATACAATAGAAGGAGGAAACTAGTACAGAAAAAGAGTAAAATCCCAAGAATGGAAGACATCCCTGTTCAGTATCAACAAGAAACTACGTTCCCTCATAAAATCATCCAAGACTAGCTTCGAAAGAAAAATTGCCATGGACTCCAAAGATAACCACAAGGCATTCTTTAGCTATGTCAAGAATCTAAGTGGCAATTCTCAGATCTGCTTGGAGTTAGTGCAGGATGGCAATAAATATACTGAACCGACCGATATAGCCAACATCCTGGAAGACAGGTTCAGTGCAAACTTCACCCCCCTCTCACTCCCAAAAGGGCCCATAACTATACCAGAAGAATGTAGTGCCCCTGAAATCACAGACACTCAGGTTAAAACAGTCCTATCCAAAGCCAAAAACACAGCATCAATGGGACCAGATGGTGTCCCAGGCTGCATCCTACACAAGCTCAAAGATGAACTAACCTCTCACCTAAACACATTGTTTAAACTCAGACTCTCCACAGGCTACATGTCCACAGAGTAGCACACAGCAATGGTTATTGCACTCCACAAAAGTGGAGCCGCAATGGACCCCGGAAACTATCGCCCTATAAGCCTGACTAGCTTGGTCTGCAAAGCTATGGAGCGCATCATCATGGATCTCATTAACAGAGACATTGGAAACCTCCAAACACTGGACCCTACCCAGTTTGGCTTTGTTAAGGGCAGATCATGCCTCCTAAACCTGGTGGACTTATTTGAGACAATTACCAAGGCTATAGACGAGGGAAAGGTGGTCCAAACAGCCTACCTAGACCTTGCAAAGGCCTTCAACACCATTCCCCACTCAGGTATTATAGACAAGCTCACCAGCCTGAACATAAACCCCTACATCATGAGATGGGTTCCCACAGAACCCACATGGTAACAGTTGCGGGTGCTAGGTCTGACTCTAAACCGGTTACAAGTGGCATTCCCCAGGGCTCAGTCCTAGGACCCCTCCTGTTCGGCATATACTTCTTAGAGGTACAGGCAAGCACAGGAGGACTATGGCTGACCAAGTTCGCAGACGACTGCAAACTAGGGGCTATAATGACTCTCTGGCTGACACAGACATCCTCCAAAAGGGTCTCACTGAGACTGATACCTGGTGTCAAAACCATGGCCTCAAGCTAAATGCCAAAACGTGCATAGTCATCCCCTTTGGAAAAAACAAAGTACCCACAAACTACCACATAGGTGGTAAACCCCTAAATACGGAAGATGTAATAAGGGATCTGTGGACCCAAGTAGATAGTAACCTCTCCTTTGGTAATCACATTGTCAAAGTGGTTAGAAAATCCTTCTATGTGGCCCACCTAATAACAAAAGGGTTTGCATGCAGATTGAAATAGGTCATTGGGCCCCTCTGTGCATCACTCATCAGACCCATCATAGAGTACAATGCCCCATTTGGGATGTACCTTACACCTGCAACAACTGGAAAGACCACAGAAGTACCTCACCAAGAGGATCACTGGTCTCAAGCAGATGCCCTATGCAGCTTGAATGAAGAAACTCCAGCTGTACTTGATTGCATACTGCCTACTCAGAGGTGATCTCTGCCTGACATACAAGGCCATATCCAACCCAGAATTGATGGACATACTCCACCTAAAGAAAACCATATCCCCTTGAGCCACACGCTCCAGCGATCTAATCCTCACCACAACAATAAGTAGGATTTGCTGGAGGGATAGATTCCTGTCCCAGAGACTTCCCATGCTCTGGAACAAGATTCCAATCTACATTAAGCAGAGTTCCTCACTAACCCTCTTCAACAGAAACCTTGACAAGTGGATGGGAAACAGAAAGTTTACCCTGGGGATCACTTCAATGGCTCTGCTGGACAGAGGCACAGGGAACTAATCTAAGGGGGTGGCGAAAGCCAACACATTCCGGCTAGGCTTATAAATGCCTTCAAGCAGATAGCCTAGTACCTACCTATGAACCTATGAACATTGTGGCTCTCCAGGAAACAAGGCTGCTGTCCACTGGATGTCTCAGGGAGAAAGGCTTTACTTTTTTCTGGCATGGGAATCTTCCAGAAGAGACCAGGGGACATGGTGTTGGTTTCATAATCAGAAACAACCTTGTTTTCTCAGTCATGCTACCAAATATAGGAAATGAGAGACCGCTGAAAATTCAGCTTCAAACACCAGTGGCCATTGTCAACATCTTCAGTGTCTATGCTCCTACTTTAACTTTTACCCAGAAAGTCAAGGACAAATTCTATGATGAACTTAGTGCTGCAATCAGTGAGGTCCCTTCCTATGAACCATTATTCATTCTTGGTAATTTTAATGCCAGAACTGGCAATCACCATCACAGATGACCATCTTGTCTGGAACATTTTGGAACAGGAAGCATGAATGAAAACAGCATCTCCTTGAACTTTGTTTCCAATATGATCTCTGCATTACCAACACCTTTTTCATTGTCAATCCCCAGCACAAAGTTTCATGGTGGCACCTACGATTGAAACATTGGTACCAACTTGACCTTGTCCTCACCAAATGCAGCAGTTTAGCTAGTGTCAGGATAATACACAGTTACCACAGTGCAGACTGTGATACTGACCACTTGCTCATGTAGTAAGGTGGACATCCAGATGCGAAGGTTCTTTCACTCAAAAAAGAAAGGGAGGTCATGCATTGACATAGGCAAGACCCATGACCCTTCAAAAGCACACAAGTTTGTTCAAGCACTTGAAGAGGGTTTGCCATGTCTGAATAACACTGACACCAACAAAGGATGGGAAAAACTATGGGATGATGTCTAAACACTGCAATATCTATCTTTGGGAAGAAGACAGTCAAATGTGCTGATTGGTTTGAAGCCCACACTGAAGCTGACATCTTTGATTGAGAAGAACAGACAGGCACTGGCTGCATACAGGTCTTCATCCAATGAAGAGAACTTGCAGGGACTCTGGTGTGTTTGGATTCAAGTGCAGCAGGTAGCTCAGTGGAGTGAAAATGATTATTGGCTCTAACTTTGCTTCAAGATTCTGCAGGTTGCAGGCATTGGTAACATGCGAGAAGTGTACAGTGGGATTAAGCAAGCAATCAGCCCATCACAAAGGAAGATTGCTCCACTTCAATTGGCCACATGCAAGATCTTGAAGAACAGAATGAAGCAGATGGAATCCTCGGTGGAACACTATTCACAGCTGTATGCCAGAGAGACCATAGTTACAAAGAGACCCCTGAATGCCATTGAGCCTCTGCCAGTTATGACTGAACTTGATGCTGAGCCCACCTTGGAGGAACTGAGTAATGCACTAAAACTACTCTCTTCATGAAAACCCCCCAGGGAAAAATGGTATTCCCTCAGAAATCCTTAAATGTGCTAGTGGTACCCTAATCTAAGAGCTGCATACAATATTTTGGCAATGCTGGAGGTAAAGTAGTGTACCGCAAGATATGAGAGATGCTAACATAGTTACTATTTATAAGAAAAAGGGTGACAAAAGTGATTATAACAGCTTTTGTGGCATTTCCCTTCTTTGTGCCATGGGAAAGCAGTTTGCACGTGTTGTTCTGAAGAGCTCAATGTTCGTGCAGAGAGAGTTTGCCTCGAGTCTCAGTGTGGGTTCATAGCCAAAGGGTCTATTGCAGACATGGTTTTCTCTGTTAGCCAACTACAAGAAAAGTGCTTGGAGCAGAAAAAAACTCTGTATATTGTCTTCATTGGTCTGGCCAAGCCATTCAACTTCATCAGGAGGAAAGGTCTGTTTTCAATTCTGGCAATGATCAGTACTGCTTAGCATTATCAGGGCCTTACATGAAGGTATGAAGGGGACCATCATGTATGATGGATCCACATCCAAACGTTTCGAGATTCTCAGTGGAGTAAAGCAGGATTGTCTATTGACTCCAGCACTGTTTGGCATCTTCTTTTCAGTTCTGTTAAAATTTATCTTTGAACTACTACTGAGGGTATCTTTCTCTGAACCAGAATGGATGGCAACCACTTCAAACTGTCGAAAGTTAGATCAAAGACTGTGGTGCTTAGAAAGTGCCTAAGGGAGTTTCTCTTCATTGATGATGCAGCTATTGTGGCTCACACTCAGCAAGAACTTCAGTCATTCATGACTTACTTTATGGATACATGTATGAAATTTTGACTCACGATCAGTTAAAAGAAGACCCAGGTGATAGGCCAAAATGTGGGCAGTGAACCATTAGTCATGGTAGGTGATTATGAGCTGGAGGTTGTCCATGAATTCATGTACCCATGCTCCACTATCTCTGATGTAGAATATGAACAGCCAAAGCATGTGTTTGAGGGAAATGAGTATGTGACAGTCTGCATGTATTAAGACGTACTGTGTACTGTGAACTTTGAATGAACTAGGAGCAATGGGAAAATACTGAAAATACAAGAGTCTGCTTGAAAACAGGAAATGTGCCTTTTCTTGGAAGTGTATCCGATTTTCTTTCTCTGCCTAGAGATATGATGATGTGAATTGCCTTATGTTTACGGGTAAACCTTTGATTGGTTAATTGCCCTGTATAATGATCTAAGTGGTTCATTTTATATTTTGTGTACTGTCAGCAATATCACCAGTATATAAGCTTGTGTATTCTTTTGTTCTGGGAGTCTCCCTGGTACTTTCCATGAGGCTCCCACACGTGTGTACTGTAGTGAATAAATACCACTGAAAGAGAGAAAGAACTGTATTTGTCTACATTTTCAAAGTAATGTCTAATGTAACAATTGGTGCCGTTTACTTGGAACTGAATTAAGAACAAGCTGCAGCAGTCAGGAACTGAACGAAATACTGCTAACAAAAGGGCCCATAAAAGACTTTTCTGTTTCTGCAGTGTTTCTTTCATTTTTCTGCACCTGTCTGCTTTAAAGATTTGCAAATATTTTTTTTATGCAGAAAATGGTATGATTTCTCTCATTCAGTTGTTTTGAGGTAAGTGGCATGCATTTCTTTTCTGCTATTGAATGCGCAGTATGAGTGTGGGTTAATACGAAAATACTGGCGACATACGTATGAAAGGAGGTATGATAGTGGGGTAACAAGACGTTTATATAATGCCTTAGCTAAACCTGTATTACACAAGTATAGCTCTATCTGAGTGAAAATGGGAGCGAGTGTGGGAAAAATAAATGAGCCAGAAAGAGGTACACCAGCTGGTTATATGTTTTACTGTGTGTCCCGGGACAGTTGCATGTTTTTAAATCAGTGGATCACCCTTACTAAAAATGATGGTGACCTTGCTTTTCCCGAAAATAGTAGTTTTAATAAAGATATTTTGACTAACTTGTGAAAGTAATTAAAAAAGAAGGGAAAAATACCAGGGTTGTACTGGGCAGCTTTTAATAATTGGATGTGTGAGGCTAAGGAAAGGGAAAAGGACTCGGTCGTCAGTAGTCTTAAGGACAATCAACAAAAACTAAAAGAGCAGATAAAGGAACTGCAGCATACTGCGAGTAATCTAGATGTAGCAGACGGTAAACGCTTATGGGAATCACCCTTTAAGGGATTATATCCTGTACAGGAATTAAGTAAATTGCAAATAACTGAATCATCTGAGGATGATAACCCATGGTTCCCCCCACCCCCTACGGCTCCTCCACCACAATATCAGCCTTCACAGGTTCAAGACGGAGCAATGATCTCCACAACAGAGGGTGAAGGTCGGCGGGGAGAAGAGCAGACCGCTCCCAACTCTGGAAGCGGAGATCAGGCAATGGGAGGCCAGTCTAGCAGACCGATTATAGAACAACCTGGCCAAATAGATACAGGTAAACCTTCACCTAGACTAACCCATTCTAAGACAAAAAAACAGCAAAAAAGAAAAGCACAAATGCTTTTTAACTAGGTCTAACCAGCCGAAAATATATCAAAATAAAAAAGCCGTATATTTACACAAGGGTAGATATTACAAGCAATGTCCAATTGTGATTGAAGACAATGACAGCTACATTGGTCCGGACAAATCTAACCCAGATTCTGATTCTGAATTGGGCACTAGCCCATCAGATGAAGAAGGAGTATTCCCATTGAGAGAAGTCCCAAACCCAGCACATGCTAGGGATGCTGGACAACCGTTCACTGTAGTGGTACCTAGGGCCTGGTCAGCAGTTGATTTTCAAGCGATTACTAAATCACTCCCGCCCATTCGTACTAACCCAGTGAAGTTTCAACGCATATTGGCAGGACATATTTGTCTGCAAAATCCTACCATAGAAGAGGTTAGAGCTGTCCTCCAATACACTGTCCCAGCTTATCTGATGAAACGTATCTGAGATCATGCTAATGTTCCTACCCCAATACTGAAGCACAACATACAAGGGGAAAATGGGTTTGAGGTGGTTAAGCAACGTATAGTCGATGCTGTCACTGTAATAGTGCCACCTACCCCCAATTGGTCGAAAATTAAATCAGTCATACAGAAAGAGGATGAACCTGTAGACGAATACTTAAATTGGCTCACTGAAGCCTTCGAGGCATATTCCGGGTACCCAGAGCCCACCGAAGGACCAGCACAAAGTGGGCTGTCAGCTGCTTTTGTAGATGGGTTACGCCCTCAGGTGAGGGACAAGTTAAAGGAATTATGCTTAAACTGGCCTAGTTTGGGCTTACATGAGTTAGTCCAGCAGGTACAATACCTATCTGACCATTTGGCTAAAGAAAAGAAAGATTTACAGGAGAAATTAGTAAAAGCACAAATCCAAATGTGTAGTGCTTTTGGCCAACTGACTGGTCAACAGGGTAGAGGACGAGGGCAAGGGAGAGGGAGGGGTGGACACCAAGGAGCAGGAAATCAGAATAGACAAAACTGGCAGGGAACACAGTCGGCCCCACCCCAAAATTCTAGTAATCAGACAGAGTGTTTCAACTGTGGCCAAGTAGGCCATTGGAAAAATGAGTGTCCATATTTGGCTGAGCAACCTGCACCATACACTGATGCGTCGCATCAGTGGAATTCTAACTGGATGCCGGCCAATCGACAGCAACCACAATGAAGGTTCCCTGAACAGAAACAACAGCAATTGTGCCCATTTTATTGCTGTGGATCAGGATGGACCACATGTTATGTTACTGGTTAAAAATAAACCCTATCCATTTTTAATTGATACCGGAGCAACTAAATCCATGCTAGCTGGCAAAGCAGCCATGAATGTTCTCCTCTCTGACAAAACAACTAGAGGAGTGGGTGTCTCTGGTATACCTATTGAGTATTCCGAAACTGTTTCAGTCCCAGTAACTTTGGGACCTCTACAGGATAACCATGCATTTTTAGTAGGACCCTCAGCACCTTTAAATCTATTAGGAAGAGACTTGCTTTGCAAAATGGGGGCTGCCATTTTTAGCACAGCTGATGGAGTTTATCTCCAAGTACCTTCAGACCAACAGGATAGTACCCTAGCAGCCTTAGATGACACTTTCACTTTACAGATGATGTGTATTCAGTCAGATTCTAACAGAAACGAGTATTTACATTCCCTACCCTCTCACCTGTGGACTACTCATGATAATGATGTAGGGTTTTTGACCTCAGCTACTCCTGTAAAAATAACACTAAAACCAGGATCAAAGTTGCCGCGAGTACCACAGTACTCTTTGACAGCTGAGGCTATATCTGGTATTGCCCCTGTTATTTCTGCATTGGCACAGCAAGGGATCATAGTACCCACCACAAGCCCATGTAACACCCCAATATTAACAGTGAAAAAACCTGGTAAACAAGCTTACAGATTTGTGCAGGACTTGCGGGAAGTTAACAAAGCTGTTTTGCCTGTTTTCCCAATTGTACCAAACCCAGCTACTATTTTGAGCTGTATCCCACCTACTGCAAAATGTTTTATGGTAATAGATATTTCATCAGTGTTTTTCTCTATTCCAGTACATCCCGATAGTCAGTATTTGTTTGCATTTACCTACAAAGGTCATCAGTATACTTGGACTTGATTGCCCCAGGGATACGTAGAATCCCCAACCTTATTTTCTAGAGAGATGCATTAGACAGTTACAGGATCTGCAACAACCATCACGTTCAGTTCTAGTCCAATATGTGGATGATATTCTTATAGCTTCACCAGACAGTAACTCATGTAGGGAAGATTCCCTTCTAGTGTTAAAACTTTTTAGCTACACGAGGGTTTAAAGTAAATAGATAAAAATTACAATTCTGTCAGGAAAAAGTGCAGTATTTGGGACATATTATTGCAATGGGTTCTCATCAAATACTCCCAAATCGTATAACTTCTATTCAAAGTGCCCCACATCCTGTAACCCAGAGGCAGCTGCCAGGTTTCCTTGGCCTAGTAGGATACTGTAGACAGTGGGTGCCTAATTTTTTTGAAATTTCAGCCCCCCCCCCATTACAACTCCTAAAAAAGGATATTACGGAACCTTTACCCTGGATGTCACAACACGATGAGGCTTTTCAGGCTATCAAAACAGCCTTGGTAAATCCTCCTGCCTTAGGGTTGCCTGATTATTCCAAACCTTTTGTTTTCTTTTGCTGTGAGCGGAACAAGACTGCCTTGGGTCTCCTAGCCCAGCAACGCACTGGAGGCTACTGACCTATTGCTTACTATAGCACTCAGCTAGATCCGGTTGCCTCTGGTTACCCGGCTTGCTTACGGGCTGTGGCAGCTGCCACTGTTTTGGTTGATATGGCAGCCCCACTAACCTTGGGACATGATACTATATTAGAAGTCCCACGTGCTGTTCAAGCGCTACGTCTAAAAACAAAAACACAGTATCTTTCAAATGCTCGCCTTACTAAGTATGAACTAAGTTTAATAAATAATCCTGCCCTGCAAGTCATACGCTGCCCACCACTGAACCCTGCCTCTTTAATACCAACTTCGGATGAGGCCGAACCACATGATTGTGTGCTTGTAGTTAACTCTGTTCTTTCTTCTAGGTTACAGTTATATCACACTCCTTTGCAAAATCCTGATTTAGTTCTTTTTGTTGATGGATCCTGCTTACGAACAAACTCTGGTGAATTCCAAGCTGTTTGGTCAGTCTGTACTCCGACTGAAGTTTTAAGGTCAGCACGATTACCCCTAGGCACTTCCGTGCAGACTGCGGAACTAGTGGCATTATCGAATGCATGCAAAATTGCTAAGGACAAGTTTGTTACTATATACACTGACTCCCGTTATGCCCATGGTGTTGTTCATGATTTTGGTATATTGTGGAAGGAACGAGGGTTTTTAACATCTTCCGGGGCACCTGTTATAAACCATTTTTATATCAATAACTTGCTACAAGACTTATTGTTATCTTCTGAACTTGCTGTTGTTAAATGTGCAGCCCATCAATCTAATGACTCTTTTGAAACTAAGGGCAATAATTTAGCTGACTGGGCTGCTAAACAGGCTGCTCTCTCACAAACTGTTCAGGGACATTTTTTACAGCCTCTGCAACCAATGGTTAATTTTGATACCACAGTGTTAAAAGCTTTACAGGATGAAGTCCCAGAATCAGAAAGGAGAACATGGCTGGCTCAAGGCTGTTTTAAACGCTCTGATCTCATTTGGCAACATCCAGATGGCAGATTGTTCTGCCCAATGTCCATGTTAAATTCTCTTATTAAAGCGTATCACTTGCCAGCCCATGTCGGGGTACAAGCATTAATAAAACAAATCCAAAAGGATCGGTTTGCCCCAGGACTTTCTGCTTCTGTACAGCATTTTTCGAGCACATGCTCTATTTGTTTACAGTATAACATTTCAAAAGGTACTATGGCTCCCGCACAACCACTGCCAAAACCATTGGGACCATTTTGCACTTTGCAATGGGATTTTATTGAACCTCCATCTTGTGCTCGTTTCAAATATGTTTTAACTGTTGTTGATGTTTTTTCTGGGTGGTTAGAAGCCTACCCATGTGTAACAAATGATGCTATTTCAGTTGCTAAGAAACTTTGTTATGAATTGATACCTCATTTTGGTGTTCCCTGTCAAATGTATTCGGACCGTGGGAGGGTGGCCTAATGGTTAAGGTGCTTGCCTTACAAGCACAAGGTGCAGGGTTTGAGTCTCACAAGGGATAATTGGCTAGGCTTAAAATGGCTCTCAAGGGCAGTTAGCTTAGTACTAACCTATGAACCTATGACCATTTTACTGCTCAGTTGATTGATTCACTGTGTAAAATGTTAGGCATCACTTTAAAATTTCATTGTCCATATAGACCACAGGCATCAGGTGTTATTGAACGCATGAATCAGACACTGAAAACTAGACTGGCTAAAATTACTACTGAAACGGGCCTCACTTGGGTACAAGCCCTACCTCTGGCCCTACTCTCTATGAGAGCGCAAGTACATCCTACTAAAGGTCTTTCTCCTCATGAAATCCTCATGGGCCGCCCTATGCATATGCCCATGACTCCACCACCACCCTTTTCTGAGTACGATGCATTTGATCATGATATCCTTGTATATTGCACTTCTCTTGTCTCTTTTTTACAGTTTCATCACCACCAGGTAGCAGCGGCTCAACATATCCCTGATCCTTTCCTGTCTTCCGCACTGCAACCAGGAGATTGGGTGAACGTCAAGTCATTCTCTTGAAAAACATCTCTTCAGCCACGCTGGAAGGGGCCCTTCCTGGTTCTACTGACGACATCATCAGCGGTGCGACTACGAGGCTCACCCACCTGGATTCACATATCACACGTCAAGAAGGTCATCCCATCTGAAGATCAACAGCCTCTACATTTTGCAACTCCTGATTCTCCACCTATTGCTACTCATACTCGAAGCCATACTGTACCAGCACCTGACAATGCCTGACGTTTATCCATTTGGACAACCTCACCCTCCCGAAACAATACAAGCGCAACCACCATTTCCACAAAAGTACTGCACAGCTATTTTGGTGGTTATTCTTGTCGTTTTGTTATTTTTACTGTGGCCATTTTTATTTCCTGCTCCAACTACGCCTCATGCCAAACGATCTACATGGCATCCACCTTTCAACACCTACCAAGCTATTAAATACGCTTATGCATCATCCCTTAATGTCTCGGATTGCTGGATTTGCACTGCTATTCCTACTGTTCATGGGGGATTGATGCTAAATATAGTCCCTTTAGGGGTTAATGAAACCTGGATGAATCTGATCTATGATACATCAAATGTTATTTCAAAGGACAAGATAGCATTACAGTTGTCCCTCCGCCAAAACGGAACTGTGTGTTTTCAAAAACTTGGTAAAACTAGAGTAGGGTGGAGCCATTGTAACAAAATAGTGGTATATAACTGCACTGCAGACAATTCGGGTTGTGTAACAGATTTCTCACCTATAAAAAAACTTGTTAGAAACTCTATAGCTATCTTTTCCCAGAAAATAGAAACTGTCTAATGGAAAATATTCCAAGGACTGCAGGATGCTGGGGATCACTTCGAGTCTATCAACATCACCATTAAAGTAGAAAATTGTTATTTTGTGTGCGGAAGAAAAGCATATAAATGGCTACCAGGAAACTGGTCTGGCAGCTGCTTCCTGGGGCTACCTAGTCCCAGCTATTCGACATGTACCTGCATTACCTAAAGGAAAAATTCGAAAAGTTCGAGAGGTCAAGAAGCCTGCCAATCCAGTAGATCAAGTTGATGCTTCATGGATCTATCACCATGTTTAGCTCATGCTGACACCAAAGGACTGTCCCATATCGACTTGGGTGATGACGTCATATCATGGGCTGGTATAATTCCTTCATACGGAGCAGTGAAATCAATTAATTAATGAAATATTAAGCAATGCTACATTTTCTGCCTTAGAACTAGTGACTGATGAACTGGCTGCTATGAGAGCTATAGTACTCCAAAACCGTATGGCTTTCAATTTCACCCTAGCAGTGAAAGGAGGAACTTGTGCTTTAATCCAGGAGGAGTGCTCTATGTTTATTCCTGACAATCAGCACAAAATTGAAAGCCATCTTGAACTGATTCAAAGAATTTCCGAACTCTCGGAGGCCAAAGAGGCCGATAGTTCAACATGGGCACGGTTAACCAACCTGTTCTCAGGCTGGGGGGGGGGGTGGACTGTTTAAGTTGATTTTATTAATTGCAGTATTAGCAATTGTTGCTTTTCTTGTCTTATTTCTAATCAAAGCACTGATCTTGAAATTAATGTCTTCCAAAACTGTGAAGAAAGTGCCTAAGTTTTATATGCCTGCAGCTATGAATGTAGACGATTAAATAACAATGTTTTCCAATGATGAAAAGGCCAGTTAGATTTGGGGCAAATGTATGATAAGTTAAATTGTGATGCTTACACAGCATCAAATGGGGGATTGCAGAATATGAACAGCCAAAGCATGTGTTTGAGGGAATAGAGTATGTGACAGTTTGCATGTATTAAGACGTACTGTGTACTGTGAACTTTGAATGAACTATGAGCAATGGAAAAATACTGAAAAAAACAAGCGTCTGCTTGAAAACAGGAAATGTGCCTTTTCTTGGAAGTGTATCCAATTTTCTTTCTCTGCCTAGAGATATGATGATGTGAATTGCCTTATGTTTACGGGTAAACCTTTGATTGGTTAATTGCCCTGTATAATGATCTAATTGGTTAATTTTATATTTCTTGTACTGTCAGCAATATCACCAGTATATAAGCTTGTGTATTTTTTGTTCTGGGAGTCTCCCTGGTACTTTCCATGAGGCTCCCACACGTGTGTACTGTAGTTAATGAATACCACTGAAAGAGAGAAAGAACTGTATTTGTCTTCATTTTCAAAGTAATGTGTAACGTAACACTGACAACTTGTTGCTCGATAACGAGATCAACAAGCGCATTGGGAAAGCAGCCACAATGTTTTCCAGACTGACAAAGAGAGTATGGGCTAAAAATAAGCTCACTGTGCACACCAAGGTGCAGGTTTACACAGCCTATGTTTTGAGCACATTACTGTATGCCAGTGAAAAGTGGATTCTGTGCTCAAAACAAGAGCATCGACTCAATGTATTCCATATGTGCTGCATGTACTTGGTAACTTATGGCAGGAGAAGATCCCCAATAGCACAGTGCTTGAGAGGACAGGAACCAACTCCATGTTCACCCTCCTGAAACAGAGATGTATGTGTTGCTTGGGTCATATCTCGCATTACAGATGGCTGAATACCAAAAGACCTACTTTTTGGAGAGCTGAAGTCTAGAAAGAGGCCAAAAAGGCAACCCAAATTGCACTACAAGACATATGTAAGCAAGACCTCAGTGCTGTCTCCATCAGTGTGAACAATTTGTATTCTCTCACCTCAGACAAGATTGCCTGGAAACAGGAAATGAAGGAAGCTCTCACTATGTATGAAACCACCTTGGCAAGGAGAGCAGAAGGCCTTCAGGAAGATCCGTGCCCATGATACCAGACTGACATCTGCCTACTGTTGTCCAGATTGTGGAAAGGACTGCCCTCCTGGACTGGATTGCACAGCCATTGAAGATGATGCTCAAATCAGTCTAATAGAAGTGCAAACACAGGATCCTTTGGGATCAAAGGATGCCGACTATATTCTCTTTTCAGTTTTGCAGATTGCTGGCTCTCAGAATTGTCACTACCTGACCTAATTTTCTTCATTAGCTTTACAGCTTCTGGCATAGATATTAATATTTGCCTGTAGTTTACAGGGTCGGATGAAGCTCATCTCCTGGGCACTGCCATGACTATTGTGTTCTTTCAGTTTACTAGTGTCACTGCACTTCTAAAAAAGTCCCGCTAGGGACTTTATGGTTTACAAAGTTCACACAGAGGGCTGTGGGTCTATGAGTGTACTGAATGAAACTTCAATGAGATATAACTACATCACACCATTGCATCTACTTCTGCACAGGGGGTAGTTACAAACTCTGTCAATTAATGGATTTATACAAAGCTGATTTGTATCTCTGTTCATATGCAAACTGTTTGAGTAGGACTGGGTCAGATTAAAACACTTGTCAATGAATATTTGGTCAGATGCAGACAATGTGAGTCTAATGTGAACAGTAACTATACAAATGAGCATGCAGCAGACTGCCACCAGATTTAGCACAGGCACCAAACATTTCAGTAAGCATGTATTAAATATATCACTTTATTTGGAGACATACATAAACTGGGGTGTTAATGATTTGAATACTGCAAAAGTAATCACAGATGGCAGGCTTCTTTCTAGAAATACCTACAGCTGATAGCATTCTCAAGAACTGAAAGAGTATGTGAAATGCAAATAATGGCTAAGTTATAAACTTGACACACTTTGCTACATAGTATCACTCAGGAAAGGGCTTTGCCAGTAATTAGTACTAAGGCAGTGAAACGTTGCTGGAATTGGAGTACAGTATGATAGTATTGTCAAGGCTAAAACCTGCCTAGCTGAGTCAGATCATGTGCAGAGGTATAATACAAATCATTTAAACATTAGCAGCGAAGCATTAACTGCTCAAATGGAACACAAGTACCCATTGCTGTGGCCAGAGTGCTGTCATGTTGGGAATAAGTCCAAATACACATTATTATGGACAGGAGTTTTGAGGACACAAAGCTAATGAACTTAGATCATGTGAAGACAGTGAGTTGCATGGTAGAAGAATAATTGTTATTCTCACTGATTACCTTAGGTGGAACCTTGTGATATATTTTAAAAGGGGACACTGGCATAATTTTTTGGTACTTGTAATGGTAAACTTAGCAAATAGTGAATGAATTGACAAAGTCTGAATATTTAGTGAAACTTGAAGAGTGGTGCATATAAAGATGTAAAGGACAGAATGTTTAGGGCATGAAGCACCCTAGTCAGAAGATTGATGATTTGCAGTTAAAGACAGTAAGAGCAAAGAAGAGCACAAATGGCATGTAGGAACAGTCTGCAATGCACCAAAAGCAAAAATATTAAGTGAGATTAGTAGCAGCCATGAATATGCTGCCAAAGGCACTAGTTCACACTTTGATCATGTGTGTGTGTTCACTAACAGTATAGTACTATATGTGAAATAATGTGGTGAGTGGCGATAGGATGGGAAGGGCAACATAGTGAAACATGTAGCATGACTGTGCTACCAGAGAAGTAGCACAATATACATTATGTGATAATGAATGCATAATGACATGCAACCTAGTGTCAACATGCTAATGAGATCCATTGCATATGGACCTATGCTTTACCTACAACTGGTCATTCTTGATCATTGCACTACTGCAATAAAAAATATAAATAAAACAAACTGCAACTTAAGCATGGCAGCATGAATCAGAAATGTATAATCTTAACTCAATGAGCTAAAATGATAGGCTATTATGAAGTCCAGCATTTAATAGTTTAATGTAGTATCACTCAGGTGGTGTAGGACTAGCACCAGCAGTAGTGGCCAATTTCAAAGCCATTGTCAGTGATGTTTCACATTGCCACCCTACATGTTGCAGAGGGGATGCTACCATCCTTGCTACAGGGATCATTCAAATTTGACAGGGATAGGTTCAATAGTTTTGCAGGTATTGGCCTCACAAATCCTAAACCAGTCCCTTGACTTGGTGTTACTGCATGTGGAGGAACATATTTGGTTTGCACAGACAGCAGAGGTGAGAATCACCCTTGTGTGGGCATTTTGTAATATAGGCCATTTCCTAAGATTCATGGGGACAATGACTGTACCCACTTTTCTATCAAGGCTACACTTGTTCCACTTGGTACCTATGCTATCACTTCATCCTCTAACAGGTGATGGGACGTGTACAGGGTATTATATACAATATGTTTATGCACCATCTGAGCTTTTCACATGATTGAAACATCTTGCACACACATAAAGTATACCAGCATTTCATGCAAGGTGACTTTCCAGGGGGTCATCTAGTTAGTTGCATATATTTCCACCCAGAGTCCTCAGTGTTCTGGTCCCATAAAAGTAGGTATCAGACCATTCATAATGGTGTCCATTGTTGTGTGTTGCAGGTGATGCTGGATACACATTAGAACTATGGCCTATGGCCACTCATACTATTGAACTGGCATTCAGAGTTCCGAAGTCCAACTTTCACTGCATCTGCTCTACTCTGTTGTCTTGCAGCACATTTATGTTCTATGCCATCCTACATAATATGATACTACAAAAGCAGTTATAATGTGGAACACTATAGGACTGTTAGATATGCCTGTTATACATGCCATGCTACAAATTATGATGCTACAACAGTTATATTGTAGGGACACTGTCAGACATACTTTTATTATATCTAACATGCTACATAATATGATACTACAAAAGCAGTTATAATGTTGGGACACTGTAGCACTGCTAGCCATACCTGTGTTATATATGACATGCTACATAATATGATGATACAAACACAGTTATAATGTGGGGAAAATGTAGCACAACCAGACATAGCTGTGTTACATATGACATGCGACATAATATGATACTACAAAAGCAGTTATGATGTGGAGACACTGTAGCACTGCCAGAGATACCTGCAGTGTACATGTTATACTACATAATATGATACTACAAAAATGCTTATAATGTGGGAGTACTGTAGCATATTCAGATATACCTGTGTTATATATGACATGCTACATAATATGATACCACAAAAGCAGTTATAATATGGGGTCACAGTAGCACTGCCTGACATACTTGTAGTATACATATCATGCTACATAATATGATACTACAAAAGCAGTTAAAATATGGGGCACTTTAACACTTCCAGACATACCTGTGCCAGTAGCTGAGGAAGATCCCGTTGAGGTGCTGTGAGAGAAATCATCTGCAGAGGTACCCCACATGTGGAAAAGATGTGCAATATATCATGGCACTGGCAAAGAGTCAACATATGGTCCACAGCTATGGCATGACATGACTAACATAGAATAAGATGGAAGCATGTAATGACACACACTGACTATGGTCTGCAGTGCATTGACAGGCTATGCTGCATATTGCCATATCCACACATGCCAGTGGAGTGGACAGGGCCCAGTCATCATCATTTGCAGAGGTGGGATGAGTCACAGTGATAGGGGACAGCAATATAAGCATAGGTGGAAGCGTCATGGGTGTTGGATGCTGCAGCCACTTACATGGCTTGCAAGTTGGGGATGTCACAAATCACATCTTCCAGTGATAGATTGGAGCTTCCAGGGGTGTTATGTAGGCTGGGTGTGCCATGTGGCTCTGTAGTACAGGACTAGGGATATCCTTCTCCATGGATGATGTACCACATCATGAACGTGTACAGGAACTCCACTGTTGACCCTCATGTGGCATTCCTGTAGAATGTTGGTGTCCATGATCCTGGGAATGTTCCCAGACAGGTGCTGCTCACAGTAGGGAGTCTGATGGCATTGAACTATAAGACCATGATTTACTTGTCTGATAGGGTGCCAGTGGATGAGCCATAGGAGCTGTCCATCTGTGGAAGCAGCCATGGATAGTGAAGCTGTTTGTGGAATGGTGTGTGCATCTTGGAAGCTTGGCGTCTGATAGTGCAGTATGCACCCATCTCCTAAAATTACCACAGTGGCCAGCATACCTCTCAACCATCCCTAATTTTCATAGACATGCCTGATTTTGACTCAAAGTTTAGCTATGTCCCTCTTAATCTCTTCTAAAACTGGTGACTTTTGGAGAAATAGTGGTGAGTAAAACTTTATTATGGCAATAATTAAAGTAATAATATTTAAGTGTCCCTTCTTATTTCTGGGTTTGTTCGTGTTTCTGTTGAAATTTGTTCCTAGTCATTTGAGAGCTATGGTGTCATTACCCATACCCTCATGTCTACAACAATGCCTGCTACCTGGACAATGAATTCCTCTAGAAGGTGTGACTGCTCCAAGTCTCAATATGCCATGTTATTTTCTATGCTTTGCAGGATGTCCCACACTCTCTGAGGTGGCTGCTTCATGCAGGTCACACAGCACATTCAACATCTTTGATATGGTGTGAGCTGTGGCTGTTTCTGTCTGGCTTTCTGATCTGCACATCCAATGATTAATGACAAGGGGACACCAATGCCTAGGAATGTCCTGGAATCATGGCAGTGATGGCCACCAACTCATCTCTCCCTATGTTAGGTGCATGCATCTGTCAGGTAGTGCAGTTCTCTGATTACATTTGTAGTGGTTATAAATGTAGCTTAGATGAGGCTGGGTTGGATGGGATGTCCAGCTCTAAACAAAGGGGATGCTGGAGCTTCATCTTGCCCCTCCACCATCATCTCACCTGTGGATGATGTGAATGTGCCCTCCACATTAAACATTGCTAACAGTGCCAGTGTGTTATTGGACTGTACCAGGTGCAAGGTGTCAACATCATACACAAGCAGTGAACCTCAGACCTGTTGTGCTAGATCATCAACCAGTGGAATTTATGAGTGTATGCAAATAGCATACTTGTGGCAATGCTGAATCTTATGAGGGACTAACACTGATGCACACAGATTGTTACATGCCAAATGTTTGCATAACCTATAGGGGAGTGCATATTTAGTGGTGTGTATCATTGTTGTTGCAGTCCAGATGGCCTTTGATGACAGACAAGTATTTACTTTTTGCCTGAGTAAGACATTCAGTTACAATTTAGTGTCCTACAATAATGACAAATGTTATGACTAACCTGGTGCAGACACTGCAAGTGACTAGGCAATTTTCTCCACCCCAACTGCCATATCCAAGCCACCAACATCGGGTGGAGGGTTTGCTCACCTTCCCGTTTGAATACCAGGAATTTCAGAAGTTTTCCAGGTCAGGGAAGTTCCTCTGTGATAGTGGTCAACTCCCAGTTGTCAAGCTGTCTCTAGCAATTTCCTTTGCCTTCGTCCTGGTGTGCAGTGGCATATCAGTGATCCTGCTATGCATCTGCACTGTTGTCCTATTATGGCTGGTCAATGCATTTAGGTCTTGCACTTCACACGCACACCTGGTCCCAGAAGGCTTGCTTTACCCATGTCGAGAATACACATGCCATGTATGTAGAACCTGTAGTAACACCTCCATCTTTTCTGTGGTGAACTTTTTCAGTCATTACTGTTCTTTTGGTCCCATGTCAGGACACGTATACCCATGGATTATAGATGTCATTCTGTGTGTATTTGCATGACTATCCATACCAGCTGACAATTGACTCAGTATTGTCTCCAATTCCCTTTCAGTAGCCCCAGCCCTGTGTGTTACTACAAGATAAACATTCCATCACTGTTCCATCATGTGGCAGCAGTGTGCATATTAGCTATGGTTGCTGTCTAGCAGGCCTCTGCCGATAACATTTTTATTTTTTATTTTATTTTACATTTGTTGACTGGGCTAGTCTGTCTGGATATATGTCCATTTTCAGCACAGGCCTGAGGAGAAAAGCTCCACCATATATACTAGTAAATAAACATAAAAAAACAGCACAGTAAGAGACAAATATAAAAATCTAAAAAAAAAACTATTCCAACGTAGCATAGTGACAGTACAGCAGCAATTTAACAGATAAAAAAAATAATGCTAGGATCATTAATCCCATATTCTTTGCAGAAACAGCAATTGTATATGACAAAAAAAATAATAACAAACATTTGCAGAATTAACAATTATGATAAACATTTGTGCCAGGCAATAGATTTAAGAACCAGATTTGCACAGCAGGAAGCAACATACAGGTTTAAATAATAGATGAGATGACAGGTTGCAGTAATATATCTAGTGTAAAGAGAAAGTGATATTATAGGAATAGTAATATCCAAGTGGATGCTAGGTAAGCTACAGAGGATGAGTAGTACTAGTGAGAGAGACAAGTAGAAGAGATGGATGTATAACAACAGGTAATGGAGAGAAACTATAATGAAAGTTGGATGCTGTGGTCAGTCAGGATTTGAGCAAGGGCAAAGCCAGTGTGATTTGAAATAGTTCTTTAATTGTTTCTTGAAAAGTTGTGATGAGCCTAAAGTAGTCAGTTCCGTAGGAAGTTTATTCCAGTATGAGCCAACAACATTTGTGAACAAGGAGTCACCAGATTTATTGTAAGATTTGAGAGTAGCTACTAGCAGTTTGTTAGCTGAGTGGTGGGAAGTAAGATTCCTGTAAGGGGTAACAAGGTTGTTACGTATGGGTGTATTAGTAGGGTAGTGGAGAATTTTATGGGTGGTAACTAATTGATGTAGAAGAATAAGATTTTGAAGTTCAAGCCAGCCAAGTTTTTTGAGGTTAACACAATGATGGGTACGAAATTCGGAACCTGTGGCAAACCTGGCAATGCTGTGGTAGGATGTGGCAAGTTTCTGAAGGTTAGATTTTGATAGGGTGATAAAGGATGGAGAGGCATATAATAATGTAGAGATGAGATGAGTTTGTGCTAGAGACACCCTGGTAGTTGCTGTAAAAAAGGGCTTAAGTCTATAGAGGGCACCTATCTTTTTATTGACAGCTTTGATGGTTAGGTCAATGTGGGAATCAAAGTTTAGTTGATTATCTATTGTAAAACCTAGAAGTTTAGTGGAACAATCAGGTGTAATGACAGTGCCATTGTCAGAGAGAATAGAAAAGGAGAAGGGGGCAGATTTGAGGGTTGGAGAAAAAAGTAATAATTTGTTTTTTTTTGGATTAAGGAGGAGACAGATATGTTGGAACCAGTTTTCTGCTGCTGTAAAGACTTTTTGTGTGGAAGAATGAAGTTCAGCTGGAGATACAGCAGAACAGATGAGTGTTGAATCATCTGCATACTGAATGCATGAAGATGTTGGGAGTGAAGTAGACAAGTTATTTATAAATATGGAGAAGAGAAGGGGACCTAAGATGGATCCTTGGGGGACCCTGATAGTGACTGGGAGTTGAGAGGATAAATGGCTGTCCCAAAGGACTGCTTGTTTCCTGTCTTTCAAATATGAGTTAAACCAGCGCAATGCCAAAGAGTCAAGGGAAAGAGATTTCAAACTGTCTAGCAGAAGGTGATGGTTCACTATTTCAAAGGCTTTAGAGATGTCGAGAAATAAAGCAGAGGAGAATAGGTTATTATTGCGATTTTTGTTGATAGAGTCTGTAAAGGAGAGAAGAGCAGTGGAAGTGCTATGGAAAGGTCTAAAACCATGTTGGGAGTCTGCCAGTAGGTTATTATGTAGAAGATGATTTAATAGTTGATGGTGTATACAACGTTCCATAATTTTAGATAGTGGTGATAGTAAGGCTATAGGACGGAAATTAGAAAGTTCATTAGTGTTTCCTCCTTTAAGCAGTGGAATGATATGGGCGACTTTCCAGGGGGAAGGAATAGTAGATTCGGTTATTGTTCTGTTAATTAAGATGGAGACTGGGTATGCTAGTACTTCTGCAGCTAGCTGCAGATATTCAGCTGGTAGTTGGTCGGCTGAAGGAGTACATGGTTTAAGTTTTGAAAGTAGCTTACGAATATAGGTTGTGGAGACTGTACTAAATTTTAGAGTGGGGTGTTGTTATGAGGAGAGGTATTTTGAAGGGATGTGGGGGGAACCATGGTACTTGCTAGAGAGGTGACTGTTTCAGAAAATAAGTTGTTGAATGTATTGGCTATTATGTTGGGTGGGGTCTGAGCTAAGTTAGCTGGAGTAGGTGTTTTGAAATTTCCTGGATGGAGCAGTTTATTGATTCCTGACCAGAATTTTTTGGGGTTATGATTTAGATTTTCTTGATATTGGAGGTAATTTTTTTTTTATCAAGAAGGGTGAGTTTTTTTGTAGTTTTCTAAGGTGTTTGAAGTTTTGATGGTCAGTTGGGTTTTTAGTAGGTCTCCATTTTGTCCATAGTTTGTTCCTTAATAGCATTGTTTGCTTGGTTTCTTTAGAAAGCCAAGGAGCAGCTTTGGATCCTATTCTAATTAAGCGAGAGGGGGCGTGGCGCTCAAGAATTTGGAGGAATGTGTTGTTGAAAAGGGTAACTGCCTTATCAAGTGGGAGGTGTTTTAGAGCTGACCAGTTACATCCTTTGAGTTCATCAAGGAAGTTTTGAAGGATGAAGTTTGTTTTGTTACATATAGTACGATAGCTAGCCTGTTTGTGATTATTTTTTTGTTTAGTGATATAGGTGAGAAGATGGTCACTGATATTGTCAGGGAGTATTCCAGTTTTATATGAGAGGGGATTATTGTTGACCAATGTCCAGTCCAAGATGGCCTGTTTATTGGTGGATTTGTGAATCCCAGTTGGGGAGTTTATGGTTTGTTGAAAAGTAAAGAGGTTTAGGTGATAGTTGGGTTTGGGGTATATGCAGGAGTACCAATCAATATAGTCCCCTGGGATTATGGCTTCCTGAGGAAAGGTAGTGGAGAACCAGCTAAAGATGTTTTCAAGTGTATTTAAGTTATTGCCAGGAGGGATATAGGAACATATTATGTATATGGCTTTGTTTTTATTTACTTGGAATTTGCTACAGAGTATTTCAGCATTGGCAGGGGAAGGAGGCAGGGAGTCAATTGAGGCCACCTGCAGTTCAGATTTATAAAGTAAAGCAACTCCCCCACCCTTTTTGTTTAGACGATCCTGCCTTAAAATGCTGTATCCAGGATTGTGACGTGGAACATAATCTGTGCCTGTGTATTGGAGATCTCATATCCCCTGTAGCATGTCATACACTCCATGCATGTGTATAGCAAAGCAGTGACTGAGCCTGCCTGTCTTTCCTGTACCCTGCCAGGGTCAGCCCCCCAACAGTACTGCAACCTGTTCTGTCTTGTCTAGTGTGCATTGTCAGTTTGTTTCCCCTGAAGCAAGACTGCAACCTGTCCTGCCATGTCCCTTGTGCCTTTATTGAGTGAGTCTTCCAACAGCAAGATTGCAACCTGTCCTCTTCATTCTGTCAGGTTACCCCCAGCATGTCAGTCTCCTGTCATGTAATGTGCTTACATTATATTCCTCTGCTCATTTACCAGCTATGTTGCCTCCATTCATCCTTGTCTCTCACTGCAGTCCTGAGGTCCATTATCAGTAGTCCTGTCTGCTACCTGTTGCCTGTATGGCATTACACTCTGGTATCTTCTAAATTCTGATTGTCTAAGTTGCTTGCCATAATGTGGTCTGCAGAAATATGACAACCTCAACTTTTATCATGATAAAATGATTCTCATAACACAAAAATTGTGCTATGAGGTGGATTAGTGTGAATCATGGTTATAATACCATGCATTATCAGCCATAGTCAGCTAGCTACAGTGTTTGTGTTTGCCTCTTCCCATGCTGGGGGGTCATGTACATTAAAGGTACTACTAATGTGCATTTCACTACCATACTGCCCATTTTTTAATTTCTCCAAATCTTTTGGGTTTCAAATATCATGACAGGAATGGACCCCATTCTTAAGTCAAAGTAAGATTAAAGTTCACAAAATTAGTATTGTTTCAATCTTTGATGTCAGCCAGAAGTGCTCTTCACAGCACCCACAATGTGCCCAGTAATTACTCCTTCTGCAATTCGTACGGAGTTACATGGATTGGTAACATATCTAAATACAATTGCAGATTCTTTTTTATAAGACCCATTGCTCCTACTACTATTGGGACTGTCTGGGTATCTTTCTTCCACATTGCTCTTGTTTCTGCCTGCAAATCTTGATATTTTATGACTTTGGTCTGTCTGTGCACAAGACACTGTAATCACTGGGTGTGGCTATTTCAATGATCAATGCTACTTTAGTCTTCTTTTCATGGACCACTATATCTTGTTTTCTAGCATCTATCTTTTGAACTGTTGGAAATGGATGATCCCATGTGATGTAAACTTCATAATTTTCTATAATGCTTCATGGCTCATGTGTCCAGTGTTTTTCAGCCACTTCAGTACCATAGTGTTTGCACAATCCCCAGTGCAACAATCTTGCCATCTTATTATGCCTTTCAGTATACAGTCCTTCTGCCATTAGTATGTCACAACCAGCAACGAGGCATGCGACTGTTTCCAATTCAGTTTTACAAAACCTACATTTGTCTGTTTCTCCCACATGTTCAATCGACTTTGTAAACCAACGTGTATGCGGCCCATTATCTTGGGCAGCTAATATTAACCTTTCATTTCTTGGTTTGAATTTTGCTCTCCTTAACCATTCCTGCATTTGTTCCTGATCAACATGAGGTTCTTCCAGAAGTTTTCTATACTTGCAACTATATTTATGCATTTTCCACATTTCTTACCTTCTACTCTGGTCCTTCATCTTATATTCTTTCTTTTGTTTTTGGGCACATTCAGTTGCCACCTGATTTTTATCTACTTCTGGTTTGATTTCCATTCCTGATTGACGCTGATATGCTTCTGCTAGATTAAGCAGAGACATCATCTTAGATTTATTCTCCTCATGTTTCAAAACTTTTACTACGTTTGGGTCTTGTGAGGTCAGCAGATTTGTGTGGAGTCCCACGATTGCAGACCTATACATGTAATCAATTTCATGGAGGCCAATCCCTCTTTTGGAAATGGGGAATATATAATCTTGGTATGCACTGATTTTTATAAATCATTTGGTGAGCATGAAGCATCCTTCTTGTTTTCTTGTCTAATCTATCCAACATGTTTTTGGGCCAGTCATTCACTCCAAAACTGTACGTTAAGACAGGAAGAGCAAATTGGTTTGTAGCTTGGATTTTGTTTCTAGATGTCAATGCTGTTTTCAGGACTAACTTAAGTCTTCTAAAGTATTCCTTACTAAGTTTTATTCACATTTGTTCATGTTTTACTGCAGATCCTTCATCAGTTCCCAGGTATTTATACACTCTTTCTTGCTCATGTTCTTTTATATCACATTCTTGTCCCAAAGTGATGTTTTCCTGGTGCTGCAGTTTTCCTGCTTTAAATGTTGCTTTTGCACATTTATCAAGACCAAATGACATTCTTATATCATCTGAAAACGTTTTGACAACTTGCAGTTGTATTTTCAGTTCCTCATCTGATGAGGTATACAGTTTTAAATCATCAACAAAGAGAAGATGAGAAGTCTTTACATTTTGATGTTTTCTAGAAACCAAGTTATAGCCATGTTGTTAAGTAGACAGTTCAATGGGTTAAGGGCAAGGCAGAATAGCAGTGGTGACAGAGTGACCCTGGAATATCCCCCTTTGAATTTTTATCCCTGGAATAATAATTTGTCCTTTATCATGGCTTAATTGCAAAGTGGTCTGCCACTGTTTCACGGTCACTGTAATGTAGTCAATCAGTGTAGGGTGTATCTTATACATTTTTAAGCACACTTTTATCCATGAATGTGGGATGCTATCAAATGCTATTTTTATAGTCAATCCATGCCATACTTAGATTCTTCCCCTTTTTACAGTTCTCCACTATGATTTTATTTAACAACAAATGATCCTTTGTTCCATATGACTTTCTTGTATTGCTCTTTTGGTCTACTGTCATAATTCAGTTTTCTTCTAAATCTCTATAAACTCTGTTGGCATCAATTCCTGTATATAGTTTATATGTTGTCGGGAGTCAAGTTACTGCTCTATAATTTTTAGGGTAGCTTGCAGGTTCACTCTTAAGTAGCAGCATTGTTTTTCCTGTTATTATTCAGGTTGGCGTCTATTCTGGGTCACATATAAATAGTTCTTACTCATGGCTAAATCTTCGTGCAAAGATGTTAATGCTTTTAACCAAAAGTTAGGTACTGCATCTGGGCCTGGGGTTTTCCAAGTAGAGGCTTTTCTTAGCTTTGTTTCAATCTCTCTGGCTGTTACTTCATCCCGTTTTATATCCTGTACCTTTAAACTTCTTGTTCTTTCTTTTACTTCTTCTATACATTTAGCATCTTTGTTATGTTCCACAGAATCTTTATAGATACTTCTCCAAAATGTATCTATTTCTTCTTTTTTTGGCGGTCTTTCAATTCCTTTTACCTTGTTTCCCAATTCTCTATAAAACGTTCTTGGGTCATCAATAAATTGCTTATTTTGTACTTTTGCTTTATATTTATCTGTGTATCTTCTAAGATTTTCAGCCTGTGCTGAGATTTTTGTTTGTTATTTGTAATACTGCATGACAGATCCTGGGCTGTTCTAATACTGTGCATTGCTTTTATCACATCTGTCTTTCTTAGTATTTTTGTTGATCTGATCCCTCTTCAATATTCTTCTAACAGTGACACTTCTTGTCTTAATTGCTTTATAGTTTTCTCTGTTCGATACTTCCATGATAGTATTCAATTTCTCCCCTTCCTTTCTGTCACTGCCCTGTGTTCTTGTGGTAGAACTTTTTCAGTTATTAATTTAGCTGCACAGTAATATATCCTGTTTACTTCTGTTATATCGCATGGATCTCTATGGGCAGTCCTAATTATTGTGTTCATTTGTTTTATTGACCTTCTGTAGTCTATTTCTTTCATTGATCTTAACATGCCCATCTATATCTATTAAATCAAGCAACTCTTCTCTTAGCTCATTTTCTTCTAAACTGAGGGCACATTTTTTGTTTTCCATTCCCTGTGGGCATTCTATAGAAAGTTCTATAGCATCTTCCTGTGGCAGATTCTCTTCAATTTTATCCTGTGTCAAACGTTGCTCTGTCATATGGGAACTCACTGGCCTATCACTCCTCAACATTGACTGCATCAGAGTTTCCACATTATCCTGTTCCTTAGCTTGCTGTTCAGTTTCAAGTGACGATTTATAGTGGTTTCCTGTGGAAGGCTCCAAAATATCATCATATGACACCTGACCAATTGCTTCCTGTTCCACTGATTTCCTTTTAATTTGGATATCCATTGCTTTATCCTGTTGTGGTGCTTTCTGAATTAGTTTTTTTACACTGAATCCTTCACTTTGCAGGTACTCCATAACCTCAGTTGCTATTTCTTTAACTTTACCATTACTAATCTTCTTTTCTACTTTTCCTCTTTGTCTTCTTATTTTTGTACTTTAAAGTTTTCCATGTCTGGATTCCTTTGCCTGTATTTCTCTTCAAATATCTTTGATGCTGCTCTTTTTGTATTGGTTAGTTTTGCTAATCAGTGTGTCTCACATGATGTTCAGTATGTGCAGACATGTGCATCAGGCTGCCACTTTTCTCTTGATTTAGACCTGCAGAGTAGACATGGCCTCTTCAGATACTGTGTTCAGCAGGGATCCCACATGGCCAAGCAGGAAGAGCAACATCTATCTCAAGTTGCTGCACAGAGACCATTGGGTGTACCTGCTGGGGGAGAAGGAGAACTCCCTTTACAGAACTGAAGCTTGGTCCAGGCTCTCAGGGCACAGACTGATGCCACTGACATCTACCACTCTGGTAAGTAGTGAAGGTAGAAGAATAATGACCTGCAGAAGAGGCAACTGTGTGGAAGAAGAGATTAAAGAAATGGTGCCACCTTATTATTATAAGCATTCTATACTTGGTTTGACACTTTACATTAGGAATAGCATCAGTAGCTGTAATTGCCTTCTGTTGTCATGAGATAGGCTGTGCTGATTACTGTTTGCTTTTGTTTCCTAGTGGCCCAGAAGATACAAGAAAATGGAATAGCCTAAGGAGGTGAGTCAGTCCCTCCAGGTGGCAGAGTAAGTGTAGTTTATTGCTGTCAGGACTGTACGATTTTTGAATAATATGTAACACACATTACTAAGTTGTTGAATTTGTTTCTCATTTTTTTTCTTTCCCTCTTTCTTTCTTTTTTTGTTTTTTTGTTTTTACCTGTATTTATTTATTTATTTTCTTTTTCTACAAGATCAGGCATGGTGCAAACTGTAGTGAGAATTTGGCTAATGCACTCTACATCAGCCATTGCTTCTTGTAAAAAATGTAAACATTGTGGTATTACCTTTCCAAACAACTTAGAGAAGCTGGCGCTGTCCCCTTAATCCAATGTAGATGTTTCCAAATCTTAGCACACCTGTGATGAAAGGAGATACTGCCAGCACAGCTAGCTGGAATTTTGTAAATAATTATATGTCATTGGGGAATATCAAAATGATTTATACAAGATGCTTGTGTTACGAATGCATTAGAACTGTATGTCATGTGCATGTCAAACTGCTTGTACAGACAAGTGTGTGTTGAAAAGGTATTTGCAAAATGATGTTTGAAATGTAACCACAGTGTGCCCTACTGGAAGAGAACAGAAATGCACATGCACTATTGTAACTGTTTAAATTTTATATATTTTAACAGTGGGAACTGTAATACAGGAGGTTAACCTCAGTCCAGCAAACTTTAGAAAAATATCTGAACTTAAATTACTTTATAGGATACAATAAAGAGGCTATCTCTGAAGTTTTCATTGCAGCTAGAGACACAAGGTCTGTACTAAGAGGTTTTCTGTGTTGTCCTTGGAGTGAGCTAATTGCTACTTTTGAAGCATGACTGAATGCAATTGTTTTATGAATACCAGCATCTGCCAAAGATCTGAGGAAATGTCCTTGTCTGTATATTTTTATAGGTAGATGCTAAATGCTGACAGCATCTTTTGGCCTGAGAACTAGAAGTCAGATGACAAGAAATGATGCATTCTGCAAGCCATCCCAGCAGTAATAGTTTAGATATTAATTTGAGAAGTTTCTTAGTGAGACACAGCATTCAGTATTCAGTCTTGGACCCGGCAAGCACCATTCACCACAGCATCTGCCTTGACCTAATGAAGTAAGTTCCAAGGGAACAGTATAACTCTCTTAGATACTGTCAGGAATATAATAAAGCTTAGTTTAGATGTTTTTCTTTATTTGTGTGAGCCTGTACTGCAATGTTATTTTAAATATTTCCTGTGGTTTTGAACTATGATGTCACTGTGAATATATATTTAGTATTGCCTTGTTATTTTATTATTTATTATTAAACATATTTAAACCTTTCATTGTGGTGATCTGTGTAGAGGTATTTAAGTTCTGAGAGTAGTTGCATATTTATTTGGTGACACTGTGTGGGCTACTCCTAATAGCCTTGCACTTGGTAAAGCTACCATTTGTATTGGTGTTAATGTTACACAGTAAGATTGGACACCCTTTGTTAAGGGTCTAAAGTAGCTGATAAGGAGTGACTGGTGGCAGTGAGAACTACCTTATAGCCTGGGCAGAAGGGGGCATAGCTAATAAACCTGTGCCAGCCTTTCCAGTTGTGTGTTCCTGTGTGCAAATCAAACCTCAAAGACTGTGTGTACCAGCTACTTGGGCATGGACACAAAGCACTGGTTGGTCAGAGAGGGTGCTGAAGGTCTTGGCTTGGTCACCCAGCTGAGATCTCAACTCTACCACTGTGCCAATGGGGAGTCTTACTGGGGATCTGGAGAAAGAGGGAGAAACCAGCCCCAGACTGACTGTGGTCTCTATGTGCTCTTAAGGGAAATTGCACTCAATGCAGAGTTGCATCTGGAAATACTGTGTGTGTACTTGTCATCCTCTCAGTGAATATTCCCCACTGTTGTCAGTGGTGAGGACTGAGGCTCCTTGATTACTGGTCTAGTGGAGGGCCATCACAACACCTAACAAAGATAACTTAACAAAAACACACATAAGTAAATGCAAATAAAACCAGTGCAACACAGGAGGTTTAAAACTGCCAAAGCATTTCCACAAGCCAGGATCTGTGAGTTAGAGGAATGAACCTTGATTAAGACCCAAAGAAGTAAGGTCAGTTAGTAGCCTTATCACCAGAGGAGACAGAAAGGGGAGAGTGGGACTAAATCGCTAAACTTGGCTCACCAATCCTGGAGTAAGGAAAGTGGTCCAGCCCATTACAGTGCTGGCACCTATTGGACAGAGACACATGAACAATATGTAGTTTATACACTGGGGGGGGGTGTGCTTTACTCTGCTAAGCTGCATTCATATGGCAACCATCATGAGGCATATTTACAAACTTGCATGCCTGCAGAAGAAGTTATAGTAAGTCATAAAGGCATGGTAAGTCTTCAACTATGTGTGTTTGTCCATCAGCCACAAGGGGAAGTTTTAGTGTTAAAACTTGAAAAACCCTGAATGCTGCCTGGGTGATGGTGTCTCTGGACTGACTCTCACCCCACTAAAAAAAAAAAAAAATCCCATTAAGATATGTCATTGTACTAATCTGAAAAGAAAATGTATGAGGTTTCAGAACTTTTAACAAAAAGAAGTATTACTTAGGACATGTACAGTTAAAAAATAGCATAGCTGCTTTATTGTAAATTTGTGATGTCACACAGAAGTTATAAATGATTATAATACCTCATTTTGAATTGATTACTGAAGGCAAATCTTCCACTAGTCTTTACTTAATGGTGTAATTATGTAAATGTATATGAATGTGGACTTTTATTTTCTTTCCTCTTTTCTCATGATTGTTTTCTTGCCTTGTAATTCTTAGCATTTAATTCTTAATGTACTTGTAAATATTATAAATAATGCTAAATAATTTACAATGATTGCTTAGATTACTGTTAATTTTTGTTTTAATTTGTTTTATGATTATAATTTGGTCCTTTTTTTCTACTTTGTTTATGGGTTTGTAATCCTTTTATGCATACAAAGCTTAACAAATTGTTATCAAAAGAAAAACAAAACGAGTGCACAGTTTTATATGCTGGTATCAGTGCAGTAGTAGTATCATGGAGCATAGATTCATAGGTGTGGACTAGGCTAATGACCACAAGGGCCTTTTTAAGCCTAGCCATGAATCCCAAATCTTTGACAAGTTCTGGTGCCCTTGGTAGTGTAAGCAGAACATTCATTCTCTACCAAAGCTCTCTTGCACAATGGCTGATCCAGAGCTACCCACTTCTTCTTAATTATGTATTACTGTCATACCAGCCACCCACAACACTTGCTGAAAATAGCACAGAAACACTACAATGAAAGTCTGATGCATCACCTCTGTTTAATGTTACCAAATACAGAGCACATCTAGATGCAATTAATGCTCTGTCTCATAACCAGGTGTAATGCTGCAGTGAGATGCTGAAGTGAGCTGTAAATACATCCATACAAACATGGACCAGGAGCTGGTAGGCTTCATTTGCTTTTCACTGTCTGACAGCACAGTTCAATGAACTGCATCACACCAGCTGAATGTGAGGTATAAAGCAGTTTTCTAGATAAAAGTGCTGCTACTTCACACCACTAAATAGACTTTTTTCACTTCTTTAAAGTAATTATTTATTCTTTTATTATTTTAATTATTCATTCTATTTATTTTATGTATTTCTTTATTATTTGCTTTGCCAAAGATCCTGAACCTCTCTCCTCTGGGCTTCTGGATTTTTGGCTAAACTTTATCCACCCTCATAAAGCCTTTTTAGGCAATGCCAAAGTGACAAACCTATTGACATAGCAAATAAAACCCAAAGGGACCTAAAGGTGTTACTGGTCAATGCTAGGAGCCTTAACAGGAAACTCCACACCCTACAAGCTCTCCTTAGTTTGGTGAATATAGACATCTGTGCCATTACTGAGGCATGCTTTAAAGTCACAGAAAGTACTCTAGCAGAGCAAGGCTGCAGTGTCTTCCAGACATTTAGACCATCAGCTGCACAGACAGGGACTGAAGGTGGAGGTGTCTCCATCTACATTAGCAACAACCCATATAGGCAAAATGGGGGAATCCACTTCCAAAAGCAGACCTGTAACCAGTGGTGTTCCACAGGGATCAGTCCTGGGACCTCTGCTGTTTGGAATCTATTTCTCCGAAGTACAAGCTAAAACTAAAGGCTTGTGGCTGCCAAAGCTTGCTGATGGCTGCAAATAGGGAGTGGTCATAGACTCTCCAAACAATATCAACATCCTACAAGAGGGTCTTACACAAAAAAAAGATTGGTGTCAAAGTCATGGCCTTAAACTCAATGCAAAAAAATGTGTTATCCCTTTCATTAAGACCGATGTTCCTGCTATCACATAAATAACAGTATGCGCTAAGTAGCGAGAGACCTAGGCTCACAGGTTGACAGCAACCTTACCTTTGATCACCATGTCTCCACAGTGGTATGAAGGACATTCTACATTGCTCATCTTATAAGTAAGGGCATTGCCTCCAAAAAAAAAAGAAGTTCTAACCTCCTCGTGCTCTTCCCTCATTAGTCCAATAATTGAGTACAATGTCCATTTTGGTAGCTTTCCAAGCACCTGCAGCAATTGGAAAGCCCTCAAAGGTTCCTCACAAGGAAAATTCAAGGTCTTCACGATCTGTCCTATGAGGATCATCTGAAATCACTGTCATTTCATTCTGTTTCATATAGACTATTGAGAGTCAATCTTTGCCTTGCATATAAGGCAATCTTTGACCTTGCTTATTGGAAATGCTGCATATCCATAAGTAAAATGGCACACGGGTTACTCACTCTAAAGGCCTTAACTTAGTATGTGACATTAATAAAACCTGCTGGAGTGACAGATTTGTCTCTCAGCGGTTACCACATCTTTGGAACAGACTCCCACTTTATGTCAAAGCAGAGCACCTCATTTTCCCTCTTCAAAAGCAATCTGGACTATTGGATGGGTAACCATAAATTCACCCCAGGGGTTCCACCTGTCTCCCTCTTTGACTGGGGCAATAGGTGCTGATCGTGGAAATAAGGGTAAAACTTGGCTAGGCTTGAAAGGGCCCTAGGGTTATTAGCTTAGTAACCTCCTATGATCCCAAGTATATGTCAAGGTTGGTTAAACAGGATGATACCCTTGAATTCATACCACCACCTGTAACATATCCTCCCTAGTGAGGTCAGATCACAAACCTGTCTTGTTCAAAATAAAATCAGCTTGGTAAACCCAGCAAAATCTATTACAGTTAGGAACTTTTCTAAAGCAAACTATACCATATTAAGCGGGGTCTACTTCAAAACATCAAAACCCGATATCATTGAAGACCACATCATTGAGATGAAATAAATGAAAACCCACTTCATCGACAGACTGGCTCAACAACAACCTTCCCTGGGTAAGTAATCATTCGGTCAACAGCACACAAAACTTAAACCGCACCATTCTAAACCCACCCAGGTGGGGAGGCTATGCCCCACACACCCTCAACTAAATATACCAACTCCGAGATCGCACTACATTAGGGAAAAGGGCAAAGTTCACCTTCATGGCCAACAGGTTACTTACCCTGGGAAGATCTTTGTTGATCCAGTCTGTCGATGATGTGGGTTTTCGTTTGTTTCATCTCAGTGATGTGGTCTTCGATGATCTCGGGTTTTGATATTCTCAGATAAACGCATTAAGTGACAGTTTGTCAAAATTCAGTGCCCTGCTTACCCCAGAGTTTACAACAGACTATGCAGAATTATTTACTTAAACACTGTACAAACATGTAAATGGCTACATAGATGCTGCTGTACCTACCAGAAGTAAGCCCAAAACAAACCACACGGGTGGAATCCTAATTTTAAAAGGGTATATAACAAAGGAAAAAAGTCATGGCCAAAGTCAGAAAGAGCAACTCTCATAATGACAAGAGCTCACAAAACAGGAAACTAAGAAGACTAATTAAAAAGGCAATTTATGATGTCAAGATAGCTTCTCAGGCTAATGAGAACCACAAGGCCTTCCACAGCTTTGTCCAAAACTTCAAAAGTAATATGCAACAGCATGCTGAACTGGCAGTAAATGGTAATAACTTCACTGAACAATATGACATAACGAATCTGCTGGCAGACAAATTCAGTTCAAACTTCAACCCCAATTCTGCCCTTCCACACCTTGTGCAATCCCTGCCAGTATAACTCTCCCACCAACTATCAACAGGTCATAGCAGCACTCACTAAAGCTAAAAACACAGCCTCAATGGCTCATGACAATATCCATGGTTGCCTTCTAAATAGCCTGAAACATAGGTTCATAGGTTCATATGTTCATAGGTTCATACTAGGCTATCTGCCCAAGGGCATTTATAAGCCTAGCCCATAGTTATGTGGCTTTCGCCACCCCTTTAGTTTGAATAAAAACTATGCCTATCATTTTGCTGTGCCTCTGTCAAGCAGTGACACTGAAGTAATCCCTGGGGTATATCTGCAATCTCCCATCCATTGGTCAATATTCCTCTTGAACAAGGCCAGAGAGGTGCTCTGCCTCACATGTACCGGGATTTTGTTCCACAGCATAGGGAGTCTCTGGGTGATGAATCTGTCCCTCCAGCACGTTCTATTTATAACCGTGTCAAGGTTTAAGTCTCCGCCCTTGTGGTTCTGAGGGATCTAGATTTTTTGAGGTGAAGCATATTCATCAAATCTGGGTTTGACATGGCCTTATATGTCAGGCACAGGTCACCTCTGAGCAAGCGGTATGAGACTGAATAGAGCTGGAGTTCTTTCAGTCGGGCAGCATAAGACATATTTTTGAGACCCTTTATCCTTTTGGTGAGGAACTTTTGGGGCCTTTCAAGCTGCAGCAGGTGTCTGGTCAGATACATTCCGAATGGGGCATTGTACTCAATCATAGGTCTAATGAGTGATGAGTACAGGGGGATGATGACCTCCCTTGATCTAGATGTGAATCCCTTCATGATCAGGTGGGCGATATAGAAGGTTTTCCTAACTACTTTAGCAACATGAGTGTCAAACGAAAGGCTACTGTCAACCTGGGTCCCCAGATCCCTGATGACTTTTTCTGTGCTCAGTGGATTGCCACCTATATGGTAGCTAGGGGTAACTTTGTTTTTCACGAAGGGTATGACTATGCATTTTTTGGCGTTTAACTTCAGGCCATGGCTCTGGCACCAGTTATCCGTTTCTGTGAGGCCCTTCTGGAGGATATCTGTGTCAGATGTGTTTTCGACTATGGCGCCCAGTTTGCAGTCATCTGCAAACTTTGTCAGCCATAACCCTCCGGTGTTTGCTTGTACTTCAGAAAAGTAGATGCCGAACAAGAGTGGACCCAGGACTGAGCCCTGTGGGACACCACTTGTGACAGGCTTTGAGTCTGACATGGCTCCAGCAACTCTGACCCTGTGGATTCTGTCACTTAGCCAGTTTGCAACCCATCTTGTGATGTATGGGTTTACATTCAAGCTGATGAGTTTTTCGATGATACCTGAGTGGGGTATTGTGTCAAGGCCTTTGCCAGGTCGAGGTAGGCTGTATGGACTGCCTTTCCCTCATCAATGGCCTTGGTGACTGTCTCAAAAGTCAACCAAGTTTAAGAGGCAGGATCTGCCTTTGACAAAGCCAAACTGGGTTGGATCCAAAGTCTGCAAGTTCCCTATGTCTTTATTTATGAGTTCCATTATGATCCTCTCCATGGCTTTGCAGATAAGGCTTGTCAAGCTAATGGGGCGGTAATTTCCAGGGTCTGTGGAGGCACCGCCCTTATGAAGTGGGACCACAGTCGCCGTGCGCCACTCCTTGGGCACGTATCCTGAGGTGAGGCTAAGATTAAACAGCTGTCCTAACTGTGGGTTTAATTCCTCATTGAGTTTGTGAAGCACACAGCCGGGGACACCATCCGGTCCCATGGATGCTGTGTTTTTTGCCTTAGTGAGGGCAGTTCTCACCTGGGCGTTGGAGATGTTTAGGGGCTACAATCCTCTGGAATAGATATCTCTCCTTTTGGGGGGGAGGCGGGGAGAAGTTTGCACTGAACCTGTCAGCCAGTATGTTGGCAATGTGTGTAGGTTCAGTAATTTTCACATAATTTTGAACTAATTCTGAGCATATCTGGGAGTTTCCTCCTAGGTTTCTAACATAGCTAAAGAAGGCCTTATGATTCTCTTTAGAGTCCTTGGCGATTTTTCTCTCAAAATTTGCCTTGGATGATTTTATGAGAGCTCTTAGTTTTTTACTTATAATGATCAAAGGTGTCTTACCTTTCAAGGATTTTGCTCTATCTTGTAGTAGCTTCCTCCTTTTGTTGTAGAGCTTGTTTATGGCTGGGGTCCGCCAGACTGGATGCTTGCCTTTGGTGCAGAGAGTCTTAGTTTTGTTTGGGATTGCCTGATCCATGCAGTCCTGTAGGTGCTGGTAGAAGGCATTTGTAAGTGATTCAGCGGTTTGAGTAATGTTTACCACTGGCTCAGGGGCCTTAAAGGAGACCACACTAGTTTTTAGAAGTGTGAAATCGGCTTTTGAGAAGTTTTTCACTGTGGTCTTTTTGTTTCAGGTGGGGCGGGATGAGGACCTCCAGCGAGATTAGTTTATTATCTGATCTCACAAGTGAGGGGTATACTTCCGGTGTTGAACATTTTGATCCCATGTTCGTGATGATGAGATCAAGTATGTTTTCTCCTCTTGTGGGGATGGTGACTAGTTGTTCCATGGCATTTGAGTTTATGAACTCCAGGAATCTTTGGGTTAGAGTGTTCGGGCTTGAGTAGTGTTCCCAGTCTATATTAGGGTAGTTGAAGTCACCTAGTATGATGGTGTTTGGAGATACATTTATCCCCTCCAATGTTTTCAGGAAGGCCATGTGAGGTTCCTGAGTTTGAGAGGGTGGCCTGTAACATGCTACAAATTGCAGAGCAGTCTTGCCTATGGTTAATTGCACCTGGATGGTCTCCGATGCATCGTGCATTGCCACCAACCTTGAGGTGTGGGTGTCCTTTATGAATATGGACACCCCCCCTCCTTTCTTGGTGTTGTCCGGATTTTGGGGCCGGAACGCATGATAGATATGAGGTGAAACCTGTTAGTGCTGGGGTGCTTTCAGGAGCCTTGAACCAGGTTTCTGTCACAGCACAGACATCGATGTTCTCCATATTGAGAAGGGCCTCGAGTGCGTGCATCTTGAGATTGAGACCTCTGGCATTGAGCAGCATTACCCTTAGTTTTTTTCCTTTTTGGTGTTCTAGGGTGGTAGGTTTAGAATTTGAGCCTTGCCTAAAAAAGGCACTAGGGGGGGGCAAGAGCCTTTGCCAATATCCGGAAGCCCAGGGGTGACAGGTGCAAGCTGTCCCTTGTGAAGCAGCGTGGCTTGTCCAGCATGTCATCCCAGGCAGACAGACATTGGATCCCCTTTGAATGACACCAGAATTTAAGCCAATTATTAAAGCTGATCATCTTATCACTGTATTGTGGCATCATTCTAGGTGAAGGTAGGATACTGCTCAAGGTCAGGGTCATACCTGCCTGGGCTACATAATCCGAGAGCTCCTCGATGTCCCTTTTCATGTAGTCCAAGGAGGTACGTCTCAGGTCGTTGACACCAGCGTGGACAATGACTGAGTCATACTTGTACCTGCTGTTGAGAGACCTGAGTGCTTGCGTTATGTGGCGGATTCTAGCGCCCGACAGGCAGCTTACTGTGACCTTCTCTTTACTCAGTCTGGTGAGCGGGACGTCAGTGTGTCTGACTATGGAATCACCAATGACAAGTGTGTCTGGCATTTTGTTTGGCCTTAAGGGCTGTGACTGTTTGACACTCTGACTGTGTGGTCTATGTGTTGCATGTGTTGGGTCGTGAGGTGGTAGTTGTTTGGGTGTCTGCTTTGGTGGCCTCTGCTGTTTTGGTAAATTTTTGATCAGAGCCTCCATGTATGTCTTTGTGTGAGTATGTGTATGATTTGAAGTTGTGATGGTACCATGTGTGACTGGGTATGTATTGTGTGTGGTTACCTTCTCCTCCTGTCTGGTCTTGCCAGTCCTATGTTGAGAGAGCTCAGCCTCCAGTTTGGCCGTATAGTTGCATCTCTCGCATGTATTTGTGTTTTGTGGGAGAAGGAGAGGACTGTCTGTGTACATGAGGCAATTGTAACATTGCCTCAATATTCCCAGGTTCACCAGTTGAGCTGGAGAGGACACTAGCAACTGATCCCTCGACATACTAGAAGTAGTAGATAAAGAGACTTTCAAAGGACTCCGGGGGAAGTGGGTTTTAGGCTGGTGGGGTACTATCTATAATAAGAGTGCTTTATCAAGGTGCAAGTACTGTAGGAGTAAGTGCTAGGCTTTACAGATAGAGAATAGTCTACTTGGGAATGACCTATAAGGACCATTTGAGTCACTTTTCAACTACAGCCTCAAACCAGGCTACGTACCAAGTAAATGGAGGATGGCAAATGTTACCCCCATTCACAAGGATTGACCATCAAGTGGCTGTGAAAACTATAGACCTATTAGTCTGACTAGTCTGATATGCAAAGCCATAGAATAAATTGTCATAGAAATGATCAACAAAGATATTAGAAACCTACAGACATTGGATCCATCCCAGTTTGGTTTTGTCAAAGGAAAATCATGCCTACTTAACCTGATAACTTCTTTGAGAAGGTAACCAAGGCAACGGATAAATGGAAAAATGGTGCACATCATCCACTTAGACATAGCTAAGGCATTCAATACAATACCCCACTCAGGTATTGTGGACAAACTCACCAGACAAGGCATAAATCCCTACATAACTTACTGGATTACCAGCTGGTTCACAGATAGGACCCAAGAAGTAGGATTGTAACACCATCTACACCAACAGGCAGGTCATGCGGAGTACAACAGAGTGTGTGTAGCTTAAGAGCTACACACACCTGTGTTCCCACTGGAAGGGTTCCCTTCTGTTGCCTTTGGATCTGAGTTGAGGGGGGAAGAGCCCAGTGAGTTCTTGTAGTGTGTCCCTATCCACTCTGTAGCGCTCTACAAGCTCCAGCTCAAGTAACTCCTGGAAGGTTACCCTGGGCCTGAACACTCTTATCTTTCTCTGCCTAGGCCTACTGTCAGTAGCACCAGCAACAGCATTGACTTTGACATTTAGCACATACAGATGTAGCAGATCTGCATCAGCCCCTAACATTCTTTCAGTTAAAATTCCCAGGTCTGTACTCTAATGGTGCAGAGTATGGGTGAAGAATCAGAATGTAGGGTGTATGTATACTTTATAGTGCTCTACTATAGGTGCTGATTGCGTGATTGGCTATCTGTGATGCATTCCACCTGTCAAATACATCATTAAAAAGATTTAATGTCCCTAGTTTAAGTGAAACAGGGGTCATCAGTAATTAATATATCATTGGCTTTTAGATACCCTCAGCACAATGGCGTGTCATGCAAACATGCGGGAACAAGCGCAGTGAAGGTAAACAAAGCTCAGCAGTTACTGTACACACCCCCCCTGAAAGGTCAAGCTCTGCACAGCCGTGGTCCATGCAAACACACAGAAACACACTCCCCAAAGGTACATAAAGCTTAGCAGCTAGTGTACACCCCCCCCCCCTGCTGAGCACAGCTGTGCACTGTGCAAACAGGTGCAGTTGAGCTCCAATGAGCATACAAGTCCTCAGACACCCTCTTGATGTCAGATACCTTTTCTGTGAACACCAACATGGTTCTGTGCCTACATAGAAGGGATATTCAGTCATGGATACCTATTTGTGCTATTCAGTAACCCCACCTCATTTGCATAGGGATCCATGCACACAACCTGCAAACTACACAGTTCCAGGCCCTACCTCATTAGCAACAGCACCATTTCATCATTGCAGATAATCCACACAGAGTCCATTTAATGCATTTCTGTCACATACTATTAAATGTGTTTTTTCCCACTTGTTTTTTTTCATAAAAGCATGTTTGCACACTGTGGCACACTGTGCAAACATACCCAGATCATTATAAAAAATAAAATTATTTTAAATTATTTCCCTTATGTTTTTGGACACATGGTGGATAGTTTTGCTCATATCTGTATGTGCTATGCCATTTCTGTCCATCTACCTGCATTTTTACAGCCCCTGTTGTCTGTCTGAAATCCTGTACATGGAATTTTTCTGTATGGACACCAACATGGGTATGCAGGGCTGCCTATTTGCTTTCTGGATCGCTCTACTTGTCTCATTTGCATGAGATTCAACTCTATATGAGGTGATTTACATGCCACAGAGCTTCTAGTGATGGAGCGCTCGTGTGCACTGCTCAACAGTGCTTAATGGATCGCAAACCTGCTTACTTTTGTGTAAACAGAATGCCACAATGCCTACCCAGTAAAAAAGACTATGTATGCTTTATTAAACTCCCCCCTTTGTCTTCTTTTTTTCCTTCACCTTATGTCCCATTGTTCTTTTCCTCTCTCTCTCTCTTTTTCTAAAATATGCTTTTGTATTGGAATTTCTTTTATATACTTTGTGTTTCCTTCTCCTTCAAGGTGTGTGTGTGTATATATATATCTATATATATATATATATATATATATATATATATATATATATATATATCTATCTATAAATATATATATATATATATATAGATATACATATATATATATATATATATATATATATATATATGGGATCTGTTCAGATCCCTGATGGCACTTTCTGCTGAAGCAGAAATCACTGAAAATACATAACTGAAAATGCTGTTCACAGAAGCAGCATTTTCGGTTAAGTATGCTGGTTGTGTCAGTCGCACTACGGTGCGGTTAAGGGAGAATTCCCTTTTCCTCACTGTAGTGTGCCATTGGAGTGAGAATATAAAAGTAGGGGTTGTGTGGGGGGCACAGCCCCCCACACACACGGGGGGGGTGCAGTGGGCTTGCCCCCCTGCATAAAAGATTTATTGTTTTTTTTTTTTCGAACGCACTTTAACGAAAGCGTTTTTCAGTGAAAGTGCATTTAGTTATTGTGGATTCGGACTATTGAACTTTCGTTCAATAGTCCTAGATCCATATATATATATATATATATATATATATATATATATATATATATATAAGTTTCCTTAGTATAGTATCTGGTTATATATCTTTTGGTATACCATTCACCACTGCTTTTATTGTTTTTGTATTGCTTCCTTTCCATTAGTTTCTTTGTAAAACTGAAGCCTCCTAAAATGTACACAGTGCACCAGATGCAGTGTCACCAGCTGTCTGTAGCAAGAACGTATAATTTTCTGTTTTAAAATGGTGATGTTTCTTCCTTTGTAACCAAAAATAACCCATCTTTCCTTTAATCATCTGCTGTAATCATATTAAAGATGCCCAATGTTGGTATTTCATCTATCATTATGCATCTTATCTTTCATTATGATGTCTTTCCTTGTTTTCTGTTACTTAGGCATTCCGTCCTGCACTTTTTTATATTAAATCCCTTACCATTCCTCTAGACTTGTGAAAGACTTTCTCATGCTGACTGTCCCACCTTATGTACTGACCATATTGTAGAGAGGTTAGTTACCAACATATATACTGTCACTTCTACTCCTTCTAAAATATCCCTAATAAATGCATTTTATCTCAATGTCATACTCTAACTCAAGGAATGACAGCAACTTTTGTGATAGCCAACCTTGCTTTTTTAGGTAGGCATAATGGATGTTACAGGTACCATGAATATATGAAGTGAATTTTACATAAACCATGTAACATAATTTGAAAAAAAGAGTAAAGAGTTCAGCAAAACGTCTAAATATCTGAAGAAGGTACCAGTCAAAATATGGCTGGTAGTAGTGGGTGCTATATCGGTTGGCCACGGTGGTGCAGCGGTTAACATTGCCACCTCACAGCAAGATGTTCTCCAGTTCAATCCTCAGCTGGGGTGCCTTCTTTGCAGAGTCTGTATGTCCTCCCTGTGGTCACATGGGTTTCCTCTGGGTGCTCCGGTTTCTTCCCACATCCCAGCGACATGCTGTAGGTGGATTGGACACCCTAAATTAGCCTTAGGCATGTGTGCCTTCTGTTGGAGGTTGGGTGCCAGGCTGGCAACTCGAAACTGTAAAACTCTACTGCTAATCATGAGTGGACAGGTGATCCACTGTGGCAACCCCTAACTGGGAAAAGCCAGAAGAAGAAGTAGTGGGGTTATATTCCAGATGGGAGTCTTTTTTCTGATGCTAGCTTGAGATCCACAAATGCAGACTTTATTTTCTAACAGATTTTATATGTTAAATCAAAAAGCAAAAAAAAAAAAAATACCCCAGCAAAGGCATGTAGAACCAAACTAGGAAGACCATGGATAAAAATGTACCACTCATGGGGAGAAAATACAAACCTCCGTAGATGAAAGCACCAAAGGAAATATGTGAGGAATGCCTTAAAGGTATACAAGTTTTCCACCCATTGGCTTTAAAATCCACAAATACTTTTTATTTATTTGTAAAATTCCTTATTAATGCAGTCAAGCCAATAAAAAAATCATATATATGTATACAAATGAGAGACTTTATTGGAATCATCAATATGTTATAAATGAACAGTTAAAGTATCATCTGAAGCAAATTAAGGAAATCTGATTTCTGATTACATTACATGAGGTGTGGGTCATGCTTAATGTACAAATGAAAAAGCAAAAAGATCCATCAACAAAGACATATAAAACTAAATCAGAAAAAACATAGGAAAGCACAGCGCCACCTATAAAAAATACCAGCTTCTCTTAATGAATGTGCCCTTGGAGATATTAAGATTACCCATTAAGGCCATGCAAATGTTTCCTCTCACTGGCTTTTGAATGCACAATGACTTTTTTATGTGTACTTGCTTACCTAGAAACCACATAAAGGTCTCACAATGTATTCACTAAGAACTGTGCTTAGAGCAGCAGCAGTGTGGTCTGATGTGGTTATGACCAAGTACTCTGCATACAACACTGTTGCTGCTTGCAAGTTGATGAGGTCAAGTTTTAGGGAAATTGCAAAAATTGCAAAAGATGTAGAGAAGTTATCCGAGGATGGAGTCTGGGGCAGCTGTTTGTTAAGAGAGAACAATGAAGTTATTACATTTAGTTGCAGTACTCTTGCCACCAGTTGTAGTATCAGGGCAATTATATTGTATGGTATTTTCATTTGATAGTATTGGTTGGATGGCTGAGTCAAGTTTAAACAAACAATTGTCTGCACATTTCAGGACTGGGTACACAGCCAAAACCCAAACTGCCATAAAAATGAAAATGGCGTATTTCCATTTAAACACTTTAATGAAAGCACCACAAAGGTGTGACTGTTATGATTTGTTGTAGCATTTTATGGCCCAAGTTGTACATGGCTATTTATTTCTTAAGCTTCCAACCAAGCCTAAACCAATAAATGGCAGCGCTATACTATGTGGCATGGTGATAACAATTTTTTTTTGCTACAACTATGTCACAATGATCCTAAATGCTGTAAGTGAACACTGTCAGATAACCACAAAATGGTCCTTTACAACTCTGTTGGCTCTACCACAATACAAAAGGGCAAGGTACAGTGCAGAAAGCTCATAAAAAAAGGCTGCTAGTGCAATTAGGAGCCACTAACTGGTCACCCGTATCAACAAAAAATGTCCTGGGCAGGCATTGAACTGGATAATGAATGCCCTAATCTCAGTTCAAGACAACCCATTCCTAATAAAAATACAGGCAGCTTAGGATAATAAAATGTTCATGGTTCACCACATAAATCAAACAATTGTTTAAGCAAAGGCACTTAACATAGAGAAATTTAAAAAATTCAGAAAATGTACATTTGCACCAAATATTTCTTGAACTAAAAAATGTAAAATGATTACTAATGCTGAAAAGGAATTATTTTTCTGGAGTAAGCAGACAGTAGTAACATGCAACCCCAAACACTTTTGGAAAGTTGTTAAAGAACTAAGAAGTCAAATAACAAATACCCGTGATAACAACATGAATGACCACATTCCTCCTTTACAAATGAATCAAAGCACTTCTTAGAACCCAGAGCAGAAACCCGTAATGACCTGTCTACTCTGCAAAAGTCAACTTCCTGCTGGAGTCAGAAAGGACTCCATTACAGTCAATAACAATATCAATTATCTCATTCCCTTATTTTACTTCAAGTTAGTCAAGAAACTAGATAATAAAATGTTTCTAAGCTTAGTTTTCTCCATCTAGCATTCCTAAAATTTGCAGAATCCCAAAGATTCAAACCTTTAACATACCAATTCATTCTTCCCCTTTCAACCAAAATTGTAGTATCACATTTCAAACATGTCCATATCATACCATTGCCTAATGTACCCCTCTCTTCTGTGTCACCAGATTATGGACCCATAAAGAGCCTGTGACCTCTATCTAAATTTAGACTTTTTTTGAAAAATTGCTCTATTTCCAAATGAATTACCAACTTTATGAAACTTAGCATAGGTTCCCACTAGATTTTAAAACAGGACCACCACCTATCCTTTTCCTGATCAAATTTGGTGGGGGTGGGGGCAAAGACTTAATATCAGGGGCAATTTTAAACATTACTTTAACTGATTTAAAACATCAATAGTGTGACAGTTTATGTATCAACATACATTTCTTAAACAATACAAAGTATGCAGCTCTAATGTCTGCCGTTATTGACTGACCATAATCTTCACTGATGTATCAGAAGTCAAAACTTGTATGAGGGACAAGGTAGAAAATATTAGGTAAAATAAGGAATATTCTACAAAATCAGGGACAACTACATGGCATGTGTGTTTGTAATAGGAGATTTCATCCTTACACTACACAAACTGTAAAAAAAATGAAGTTTATGCTCATTAAGTAGTTCCAAAATTATTTCCAGTAGGACCTACATAGTCTGTAAAGGTGAAACACTATCTGGGGTTCCTTATGGATCCTTTTAATATCCATTTTCCTGCCTTTTATAAATAACCTCAAACAAGAACTTCCCAAAACAAAGCATAGCAATACCCACTGATGTTGTGTTCTTCCTTAACTCAAATACCACATCCAATAGCCTAAATCCAAAGCTCTAAAATGACTTCACAGCAGCCTGGTGTTGGATAGCACAAAACATTAGTAACAATCCCAGTATAACACTTGTGACCTTTGGCACAAAAAAAAACCCACTAGCTAATGCCTCACCAATAAATATGACAGAATCACTAAAGAAATAAGTCACTCAACAGAAAGATCTAGGCGTTATGCTACATCCTACTCTGTCCTTTAGATGCCATTCTTAAAACAACTGTAGACAAAACACTTTCACAACTGAAACTTTGCTACAAAGTCTCAAACATGCTAGCACCTGAAGCCAGGAAAGCCCTGGTCAAAAATGTTCTAATGGCAAAACTAGAATATGGCCTTTCTTTAATTTGCGCTCATTCTGTCACAAATATTAACCTTCTACCCTAAACTGTCAACAAGATATGTAGGTTTATATACCTGGCCAAACACAGAGCATAAATTTGCCTGTTATTACAAAAAATACACTGGCTACCCACCACATTTGTGTTATAGCCTGCGCTCTTCTCAAATATTTTATAGCCAAGAATTGGGTCAATCCCTCAACAATAGCTTGGGAAAACTTTACATCAATGGCAATTAAATATATATCTGCACATAAGTTATGCAATAATAACAAAAAGAAAAAATAATATTTTCAGAATTACTGGTGTAGCCTTTTTGACCTAATCCAAACTAAATAATCTTCCAAAATGTGGGTCACTAACACTACATTCCAGGAAATCCTCCATCAGTATCATATCTGGCCCTATAATCATTAGACATTGTTATCATCACACTGTAACTTTTGATTTTACAAAGTATTTTGTTATATTATTTTGTTATCCTCTGGCATCCGTGGTGTAAATATGTTGTAAATATGGCATAAATAGTTGTACATGGTGTAAATAGTTGGTTTCTATGGATGTATTCTCCTTACTGCTTTTTTTTCTTCTTAAGACAGTCATATACTCCTCCTTCCAAGCCATTTTCCATTTGTATCTCTAGACGTTGACTGTAATAGGTTATTGGGGGTCTTTACTGCTTATATTATTCTCTAAGATGTAAGTTTCCCTATAAGATAACTGCTGTTTTATAAATGCATAGTTTTTGTACTAACTGTTTATATATATATATATATATATATATATATATATATATATATATATACATACCTATACTTTACTGCTTCCTGTAATGACTTACAGTTTTTCCTTTGTAAGTCTGAAAGGTTTATAAAAATTCAATAAAAATATATTTGAAAAAAAAGAGACAGGGCAGGATTCACAAAGGCTTGCACGGAGTCTAAGAGTAGTGTAAGACTCCATGCAGCCCTCGCGATCCAGGAACAGCCCGAAATTCCGTGTAAGAGACCAGCTAAAACGTCTCTTACACAGAGTGGGTGTGGATATGCTAATCACCTCACTTGCAGCTGAAAGGCATGCAAATGAGGTAAATTAGCGATCCAGGAAGCCCAAAGCAGCCTGTGTAAGAGCCGTTTTAGCTGCAGAAATGTGCTCAGTTGACAACTGAGTACGTTTCTGCAAATAACACAATGGAGCCATGTCAGCTACAAATAAAGGGTGCATATGTGTCAGGCAGCATGCCAATGGTCAAATATGTGGCCATTGGCAAGGTACCCCGATGCAAATATGAGAAATATTTTTTTTTTCGGCGATTGCCAAAGTTTAAACGCAGCGCAGCCCAGCGCAAATGGGCTGCGCTATATAAAACATAAAAATGAAGGTTATAAACCCACAAATGTGGGTTTTATGCAATACATGGATTTACAATGCAGGGACCAGCAGACCAAAAACAACATGGCCACCGTTTAGTGGTTGCTAAGGGGGGAAGCTGAGTCTAAGACATGTAACTAAGCATTAGTAGGCAATCTGATGAAAATGAGTGTTAGGATACTGAATTCCACTGTCACATAGCAAATGAGCACATTCTGAGTAGTGTAAGAGATACATAAGGGGGAGGAATAGAGTAGGAGATAGGTGACATCACAGGGGGGAATGGCAGAAAGAAATGCAGTTCATTGGAGGTCAGTGTTACATGACAGATGTCAGACACATATCATGGAAAGAGGAGTGCCACAAGATAAGCATGGGAAAGTCAAGAAATGGAAGGTGTACACTGTTGCTTACACCAAAGTTTCTTGCTGGGCGTGCATGCGCACATGTGTGCACCATGAGGCGCGAGTAGGGCGGTGTGCGCGCGTGTAAGGCAGACTGAGCATGTGGGAGCCTGTTGGCAGACTTGTAAGACTGTTTGTGCTGGTGTGCGTGCATTTTAACCTGAATAAGATGATTCTAAACTGTGTAAGCATGTGTGCGCGCGTGTAAGCCACTGTGAGCGTGTTTCTGCTGGTATGCGCATTGCTCCCCCCTGAGGAAACAGAAAGGAAACAGGAAGCAACAGAATTAGTAGGAAGCTAGCAGGAAATACTGCTGGAGCTAGCAGGTGAAAACATTTAGAAGCAGGCAATTACACAGGCAGAATAGTAGCCCAGCCAAGCACTTAAAACTCTGCAAACAGCAGTGCAGGATGTTTCTCTCAAGAGACACTGCAAGGCAGGAGTAAGCTATTAGAAGTGAAAACTGATAAAGCTGAACTCAGAGCAGAAATGCTAGGGGCTGCCATAGCTGTCATAAGGAGACATAGGCTACTTGCTGAGGGTGGTGACAATGCAAATGGTGCCAGACAACCCACAGTGAGGAGACGGAGAAGAGTGTACAGGCCCAGGGTCACCTACCACGGGTTACATGAGCTGGAGATAGTGGAGCGCTATAGAGTGGACAGAGACCTCGTGCAGCAAATTGTTGAGCTGTGCAGGCCACGCCTCACACACAGAACCAATAGAGGGGAACCCATCCCAGTGGAAACCAAGGTATGTGTTGGCCTAAGAATACAAGCAACAGGTACCTTCCAGAGACCAACTGGTGATATGATGGGGATATCACAGGCATCAGCCTCCAGAGTACTGCACCAGTTCCTGGATGCCATGTCAGCACATGTCGGTGATCATGTATATTTCTCCAATGCCCGTGAGGTATTGGCCAGTAATATGCGTCTCTTCCAGCAAATAGCGGAATACCCTGAGGTAGTGGGTGCAATAGACTGCACACACATACGCATCAAAGCACCAGCCGGTGAGCAGGGTAGGGCCTACATTAACCGCAAGGGCTTCCCCTCCATCAACTGCCAGGTCATGTGTGATGCCCAGGGCATAATAATGAGTGTGTGTGCTGGCTGCCCTGGGAGCTACCGTGATTCCCATATCTGGCATTTGACGCAGCTGTACCAGACATTTTCCAATGGGGACATCCCACATGGACACCTAGTGGGGGATGCAGGTTATGCACTGGAGCCATGGCTGATGACACCCATCCGAAACACACACACACCTGAACAGGAACGCCATAATGAGGCACACGCACAAACACGTAATGTAATAGAGCATGTGGTTGGGCTGCTCAAGTCACGGTTCCGGTGTCTGGACACATCTGGTGGAGCCTTGCAGTACTCACCAACTACATGTACCCAAATTGTCATGGTATGTGCTATGCTACATAATATGATCTTGTGAAAACAGTTGCAGCAGGACCAGCATAGGGCCAGGCCAAACAGCCCCCCACCATTGCCAAGGCCATCACAAGCAGAGCGTGACTCGGAGGAGAAACAACCTGAGCCTGCCCCAGTAGGCAGAAGGAGGCATGCCCAGTATGCCCTGGCCTTGGCAAAGAGGCAACACATAGCACATACACTGGCTCAGTAGGAACCCTGGGAATGATACCCCTCTCTGACTCACTCATATAATAACAGGGATGACTAAAATGACATAACCTGCTCTCAAACATGTACAGGGAGTGTAGCATGTGCATCCGACAGAGGCAGCCCTGCAGCACCACCTGAGGCATGAATGCCATGTGTTAAGCAATGTAACACCATGTAGTATATGCAAACTTGATGACCCTGACTAACATCCTACTCTCACCAAGCATGATGCCACAATATGACGATGAGATGATCAATTGCAATAATTGGCTGAAGAATTGCAGTTAGTCAAAGGGGATCCAATGTGTGCCAGCCTTGGATGACATGCTGAGCATGACATGATGCTCCACCTGCTAGGGGTGGCATGCACCTATCAGTCCAGGCCTTATGGATACTGGCAAAGGCTGTTGTTACCCACAGCGTGCCTTGAATAGGTAAGGCTCAAAACACAAACCCACCTCCATAGGTATCACAAGGGATAAGAACCTAGATGTAATGCTACCCAATGCTAGAAGTCTAAACAGCAAGATGCATGCAGTCTAAACTCCCCCAGTATGGAGAATGTTGATATCGGTCCTGTAACAGAAAACTGGGTCAAGGCTCACAACAGCACCCTAACACTACCAGGTTACACCTCATACTGTGCTGTACAGCCTCAAAACATGGAACAAGCTACAAAAGGAGGGTGGCTAGCAATAATTGTCAAGGATAACCACACCCCCATGTTGGTACCACAACAAGAAGCAGCATGGACTAGCCATGGTCAAGTAACAGTGGTTAAAACTGCCTCCCAGTTTATAGCCTGCTACAGGCTACCGTCCTAACACCAGGAACTGCACTTGGCTTACGCTGGAATACATGAATATATCAAGCCCTCCAAACCACATTATATTGGGTGACTGAAAATACCCAAACATAGACTGGGAGCATTATACTAGCTCCAACACTGTAGGACAAAAGTACCTAGAATCCATAAACCAAAATGCCCAGGAACAACGTACCACTCCCACAAGAGGGGTAAGCATACTGGATGTGATAATCAGCAACATGGGTACTGGATGGCAAGATGAGAAGTGTATCCCTCACTGGTAAGACCAGACCATAGAGTAATCACACCGGATATACACATCCTGACCACAGTCCCTGGCCAGAAAACCGCAGTGAAAAACATGTGTAAAGCAAAAGTTGCACTCCTCCAAACTGATGTGGAATCCATTAAAGGCCCTGTGCAGGTGCAAAATATGGGTCACACCTCAGAACCTGTTATACAGGCATTCCATGAACACTGTCAGGAATGCTTGGATTATGCAATCCCAAATAAAACCAAGACACAATGCCATACACGCAGGCATCTGGCATGGTGGACTCCAGCCATTACCAAACCATGCAAGAGAATGAGGAAGCTACTACATGATAGAGCAAACATAAAAAGGGAAGTAATCACTGATCAGTAGTATGGCAATAAAATATGTCCACACATGCAATCCACTAAGGCCAGCTACAACAAGTTGAATCTGTGAATCTTGAGGCAATGTTACACCTGCCCCAAGTACACAGACAACCCTCACCTCCCCACAAGAAATACAAATATATGTGAGAGATGCAACCATTTATCCAAACCGAAGGCTGAGCTCTCTCAACTCAGTGCTGTCAAAACTAGTCAGGAGGAGAAGGTAACCACACACACCACAAACCCAGTCTCACATAGACCTATCACAACTGCAAACCAAAGACATAAACACAGAAAAACATTCCCGGAGGCCCTAATCACAAACACACCACATCAACAGAGGCCTCCAAAGCAGACACCCAAGCAACCACTACCTCCAAACATAGCACATGCAACACATAGTACACAAAGCTGGTGTGCCAAACAGTCACAGGCCAGAAGGAGAAACAACATGCCTGATACAGTTGTAATAGGTGACTCCATAGTCAGACACACTGCTGTCCCGCTCACCAGACTGAACAAGGGAAAGGGTACAGTAAGCTGCCTGTAGGCTGCTACAATACGCCACATAACAGAAGTACACAGGTCACCCCAAAGCAAGTAGAAATATGATGCAGTCATTGTCCATGCTGGCATGAATGACCTGAGATGTACCTCCCCGGACTACATGAAAAGAGACATAGATGAGATCTCCGATTATGTAGTCCAGGCCGGTATGACACTGACCGTGTGCAGCATCCTACCCTCACCAAGAATGATGCCACAGTACAAACACAGAATGATCAGCTTTAACAAGTGGCACAATTACTGGTGTCATTCCAAGGGGATCCAATGTCTGTCTGCTTGGGATGTCATGCTTGACAAGCCATGCTGCTCTTCCAGGGATGGCTTGCACCTGTTACCCCTGGGTGTCTGGATATTGGATAAGGCTCTTGCCACCTCCATAGAGCCTTTCGTAGGCAAGGCTGAAAAGACTAACCCACCACCCTAGAAAACATAAGTGGAAAGAAACATAAGGGTAATGCTGACCAATGCCAGACATGTAAACCTCAATATGCATGCTCCCGAGGCCCTCCCCAGTATGAAGAACATTGATGTCTGTGCAGTGACAGAAACCTGCAGCAAGGCTCCTGACAGCACACCAGCACTACCAGGTTATACCTCATATCATGCGTTATGGCCCCAAAACCTGGATCAAAACATAAAAGGAGGGGGAGTATCCATATTCAGCACAGACACCCACATGTCCAGGTAACTGACAATGCACGAAGCATCGGAGACCACCCATGTGCAACTAACCGTAGGCAAAACTGCTGTACAGTCTGTAGCATGCTACAGACCACTCTCACACACACAGAAACCCCACCCAGCTGTCCTGAAGACACTGGACAGTATGAATGTCTCACCAAATACCAAACAAGGTACTCACAAATTACCACATAGGTGGTAATCCATTATGTATGGAAGGAGTAATCAGGGACCTAGGGACACAAGTGGACAGTAACCTGTTATGTGACACTCATATTGCCAACGTGTCTAGGAAGACTGTCTATAGTTTGTAATATTTGGGGAAAGGATTCACATCTACGTCAACAGAGGTCATTGTGCCCCTATACTGTTCTCTTATCAGACCCATAATCTAGTACAATGCCTCATTTGGGATGTACCTTACCCGACACCTGCAGCAGTTAGCAAGACCTCAAAGGTACCTCACCAAGAGGATAAAGGGTCTCAAATATATGTCATATGCTGCGTGGCTGCAGACACCCCAGCTGAATGCAGTCACATACTGCCTACACAGAGGCATTGTATGCCTGTTGTACAAGGCCATGTCCAACACAGGAGTAATGGACATGCTCTACCCCAGAAAACCCAAATCCATCGGAGCTGTGAGAGTGAGAGATGTCAACCTCAACACATAATGAAATAGGATGTGCTGGAGGGACAGATACATAACCCAGAGGCTCCCTACACCCTGGAACAGAATCCCACTCCATGTTAGGCAGAGCCCCTCACTGACTCTCTTCAACAGGAATCTTGCCAAGTGGATGGATGATCGTAGATGTACACTGGGGTCTTCACTGTGTCACGTCCAGACAGAGGCACAGTAAAGTAAATCATAAATGGCCATAATATTCACATAGCAAGGGGTGGCGAAAGCCACACACACTCTGGCTAGGCTTATAAATGCCCTAGGGCGGATAGCCTAGTATGAACCTATGAACCTATGAAGATACAAATTGTACAGGACACTAAGGATAATCACAAGGCTTTCTTAACTGATGGTAGGAACATTGTTGGGAATTCACAGATATGCTCTGAATCACTCAAATATTACAAACAACATACCAAACACACACACATATTGACAACATCCAACCTGACAGGTGCAGTGCAAACCCCCCCCCCAAAATGCAAAATATCTATCCCAGCAGAGTGCTGGCCCCCTGAAATTGCAGATGCTGAGGTAACAGCCAGCATCTACAAAGCAACACACACAGCATCAATGGTATAAGATGGTGTCCTGGGCTGAGTCCAACATGGACTCCAAGAAGAATGGAATGCCAAATAACACTACTGCTCAATGTCAGCCTTACCACAGGATATGTACCCAAAGAGCAGTGTACAACAACAGTGGTCCTTCTCAACAAAGGTGTTGCCTGAATGGATACTGCAAACTACCACCCCAGAATCCTGACAAGCTTGGTCTGCAAAGCTATGGAAAGGATCAGCATGTACCGCAGACATAAAGATATTGGGGCCTTACTGACACTGGACCCTACCCACTGTGGCTTTCTTAAGTGCAGATCCTGCCCCTTAAACATGTTTGACTCATTTGAAACAGTCATTAAGGTCATTGATGAGGGGAATGTGGTCCACACAGCGTAGCTGGACCTTGCAAAGGCTTCCATACAATACCCCACGTGTTCATTATAGATAAGCTCACCAGCTTAAATATAAACCCCTATGTCAGTAGAGGGCTTGCAAACCAGACCAAGGACAGAACTGACAAGGTCAGAAATGCTGCAGCCATGTCAGACTACAAACCAGATATAACTGGCATCCCACAAGGCTTGGTCCTGGGACCTCCCTCGTTTGGTATATATGTCCCATAGGTACAGGCCAACATGGAAGGACTGTGTCTGAACAAGTTTGCAGAGGACTACAAACTGGCCACCATATCTGACCCTCCAGCTGACACAAGCATCCCACAAAAGGGCCACATAGAAACAGACAACTGGTGCCATAGCCATGTTAGCAAGCTAATTGCAGAAAAGTGTATAGTCAACCCTTGTGGATATACAGTAAGTGCCCACCAATTACCACATAGGTGTTAACCCATTAAGTACTTAACATGTAATAAGAGACCTGGGGACACAAGTTGATAGATATCCTGCATTGGACAAGCATGTGGCTGTAGTGGTTACAGAAACATACCATATACCCACCTAATCATGAAGGTTGTCAGATCTAGATCAGGGGAGATCATTGTGGCTCTGCAGTCATCCTTCATCAGCGCTACAATTGACTACAATAGCCCCTGTGGGATGTACCTCAGCAGACACCTCCATCATCTGGAAAGTCCCCAAAAGTACCTCACCAGGAGTATCAAAGAGCTTGAACAGATGCCATGTGTTGCCTGATTAAACAAACTGCAGCTCCACACACTGCCATACTGACCACCCAGAGGCAAGCTGTGCCTGATGTATAAAGCCATGTCCAAGCTGGTATCAATGAACATGCTGCACCTTGTACAATCTGAATGGCAGTGAGCTATGCACATGAGAGACCTGAACCCCAGCACTGATATACATAAGACAAGCTCTACTGAATGATCCATAACACAGAAGCCACCCCCACTCTTGAGTAAACTCCCAGTACAGGTTAGCCAGAGAGTCACTCATCGACTCTCCACAAGAGGAATCTTGATGAGTGGATGGGAGATAGTAGGTTTACCCTTGGTATCACTGTTATGTCACGGGGTAGACGGAGGCACAGTATACTAACCATGACATATGTCATGGCAAACTCCAGTTACAATGTGTGTCAAAGGACAAACACACTCTCCGACTAGCATTAGAAATGGCCTAGGGCACATCGCTAGTGTTTGCCAATGTACACCTATGTTGTGGAATACACTACCAATGTTGGACAAGCCTGGTTTAAGTAGTTCATATCTGAACATAATGCAACATGGTCAGATGTGCACAACTGGCCCCTAACTAGTCTGTTGTGCTCACTATGAAAATGTAAAGCAGTGATAGGACTAAAGTCCAGGATACTGTCCACCACAGTGAAAGTACTGAACCAGTACACTATACTGTACTACAGTGTTAGTTTGAAAGGATGTTGACAACTGTATGTAAAGTATCCCATGCAAACCCTGCAGGCACAGTATAATCCCTGTTGTGTTCAGACACAAAGCAGTTGGACAGTAAGTACACAACATGACACACAACACACAACCATAAACGTGAGATATTGTTGAAGTTCACACTCATCCACAAATGTGGTGGGCTGCAGAGTTCAACATATGGAAAGCTCACACTGGGCATGCTCGCACACTTTGATAATTGAGACATATGTCAGACAACATGCCATGGAAAGCCTGAACTGGGCATGCTCAAACACTTAGGCCAAATCTCAGTTTAGCAGTTGGCCACACATATCTGGTATTTGTACGTGTTATTCCAGCAACCAACCACATTACAGCAATCTGCCCAGTGCACACAGTTAAATGACTACAGAGACATAAGTGATATAGTGGATCCCTCTCATATTCAAACATCTTCCACAGATGCACAAGTTGTTCATAGAAACAGGGAATGCTATGGCAATAAAGACCTGCAAACAGTCTATCAGCAACAAATAATGTGCATTTGACAATTAAACATATGGGTGTAGAGGTCAACACTAGGCTGTCTGCCCTAGGGAATGACAGCTTAGCCAGAGTGTGCTTGGCGTTTGCCTCCCCAGTACAGTAGGTTACTGTGCCACTGTAAAGTAGGTCACATAAGGCACCGTGTGAGGCTAGTGTGCTGTGCCTCCGTCAAGCAGGGACACAGTGGAGATCCCAGGGGTTGAATTTGTTAAGCCACATCCATGTTGTTGGTGTGTGCTGGAAGAGGGTTGGTGAGGACCTCTAACAGTAAGTGGGCATCAATAACAGACTGAGGGGAGCCTTATCTGCAGTGTCTGGACAATTTCACTGTCAACACTTTGTCGTGATGATTATGAGGGATTGAAGTGTCATGCCAGTACTGTTCAGAGATGTCCTCCCTCTGTGGGCTACTGCTCTGCAATGTATTAGCTCACTCTGTCTGTTGGACAGCTCATATATGGCTGGTGTACACCTGACAGGTGTCCTGTTGTGGAGGAGTCATGGGTATATTTGGGATAGCATGATCAATGCAAACCTTCCACATGCTCATAGAATGCAATTGTCAAGGATTATGCAGAGTGGCCTGTATACTCCCCCAGCATTGGTCCTTTGAAGTCTTCCACCCCAGTCTTCAAAAGTGTAAAGTCTGCTTTTGATAAATACACTTTGTTTGCAGTGACAACCCTGCCTGGGGGTGGGGATGGGATATGAATGGCCAGGGAAAGGTGGGTATAGTCAGATATCAACAATGGTGGTCTACCTCTGGTGTGGAACAGTGAGTACCCATGTTGTAGATGGTCAGGTGCAATATGTATTCCCCCTTGTGGCTGTGGTGAGTGGTTCTGTCATAGCACATGGACTCACAAATTGTAGTGGCTGTAGGGTAATGTTGTAGAGGCCTGAGTAGTTCCCACACACAATATGCCTGTACCTGACGTTAACAACTGGAATGGTGTATGTGAACACCTGCATATCTTGGCACTGTTCCCAGGGAAGCAAAGTGTGTGTCCTGGATGTGGGAGGGGTGGTCAGGACTGGTTGTGTTGTGTGTTACAGGTCCTGTGGTCACGAAGCATGGTATAAAACATAACCTGCCAGTGCAATGTGCGTATCTGACCCTGACGTGGGTGGCTGCAAATGCATATATATGCTATCCCCCACCTGACAGGTAGTACTAGATGTACATACCTCTGTAGAAATAATGATGTCAGCACCCTATAAATACTGCAGGTGCAGAATAGATGCCCAGTAATTCGGATAGTGCACTCTGCTAATGCGTCTCCCTCAAGTGTCATAATATAGTTAGGTAGGGGTTTGAATCCTGCAAATGCTGTGTGTGTGTGGGTGAGCGGGGTTGGTGTGTGTGCAATTCTGTGTGAGAGAAATGTCCCTTTTGGCAACTAGGAGAACACACTACAGGATGCACATTCCCCTTTCTAAACACCGATGATGTCAGCACCCTATAAGTACAGCAGGAGAAGAAAACAGTAGTAGTACTTCTTGTAGTTTACTTTAGTGTGCATTATTTCACACACCTGAGCAGTCTTCGGTAGTAGCAGTATTGACAAGAATTTAAATCTCGACTAGAAGCTCTACTTTGATTCTTAAGTTATGATGTCTCCCGGGACTTGTATCCATAAGATATTATCGTGTTTTCCTTTTCTAATAGTACTTACCGACTTACAGTATGAAGCGTGTTTTTTTTTTATATCTGGTTTCAATAAACAGTTAAACCTTTGCTGGTGAGTTCCTGCTTCCACCTTGGCTGCTTTTGGACTTTATACAGCAGGAGAAGGGAAACCTCCCAGTAATGTGAATAGCGCGCTCTGATAATGCGTCCATCTTGTGTGTCATAACATAGTTAGGTAGGGGTTTGAATCCTGCAAATGCTCAGTGTGTGTGTTTGGATGAGGGGAGTTAGTGTGTGTGCAATTCTGTGTGAGAAAAATGTCCCTTTTGGCAACTAGGTGAACACACTACAGGATGCACATTCCCCTTTCTAAACACTGATGATGTCAGCACCCTATAAGTACAGCAGGAGAAGGGAAACCTCCCAGTAATGTGAAAAGCGCGCTCTGCTAATGTGTCCATCTTGAGTGTCATAACATAGGTAGGGGTTTGAATCCTGCAAATGGCAAGTGTGTGTGTTTGGGTGAGGGGGGTTAGTGTGTGTGCAATTCTGTGCGAGGGAAATGTCCCTTTTGGCAACTGGGAAAACACACTACAGGATGCACATTCCCCTTTCTAAACACTGATGATGTCAGCACCCTATAAGTACAGCAGGAGAAGGGAAACCTCCCAGTAATGTAAATAGCGCACTCCGCTAATGCGTGTCATAACATAGTTAGGTGGGGGGGGTGGTGGAAGTAGGGTGTATGCAATTAATTACATGTGTGAGAAAACTGACCCTTTTGGCAACCAGTACAACACACCAGCTGGTGCATATTCCAATCTCTACACAGAGATGATGTCAGCACCCTACAAGTACAACAGAAGAGGGCAAATCTCCCAGTAATGTAAATAGCACGCTTTGCTACTGCGTCTCTCACTACTGTCATAGCACAGTTAGTTATGGCTTTGAATTCCACACATGCCACGTGTGTTTTTGTCACACAGAATGCCCATGTGTGTGGGTTGTCGTTCACAATAATGCATGACATAGATTAAACCAGTAATGGCAATGGACACAGATGATGTATGTGTGTGCCAAATACACATATGTACCTGTGACCTTCAATAGTTCCCATGTCTGATGCCTGCCACATGTGAATACATGGTATTTGCACTGGATAACATTATGACTGTGGTCTTCTGTGCAGGTGCTGCATGTGGTATGTGTATATACAGTGTGAGTTGTATATGGTATCATCCTAGCAGCGAGGGATACACATCTGGTCTGGGGCATATAGTCTACATGTTGGTGATGAACAGGTGCTGCATGTTTTCACCTGTTGTGGGAGTGGTAACAAGTTGTTCCACAGCAGTGCAGTGACTACATGCTAGGAACCTTTCAGCTAGGGTGTTGTAGCTACAGTAATTCATCAGCATTCAGTAATACTTCAGCATTCTTGGTGAGGGTATGATGCCAACCAAGGTCAGGGTCATACCAGCCTGTGCCACATGCTCAGAGAGCCCTTCTATGTTCCCTATCATGTAGTCCAGGGAGGTACATCACAGGTCAGCCAAAGTGGCATGGACAATGACTGAGTCATATGTGTCCATGCCTCTGACTGACCTGTATGCTTGTGTTATGTGGTGGACCACAGTGCCCCACGGGCATATCACTGTGACCTTCACCTTGTCCAGCCTGGTGAGCGGGACCTCACTGTACCGGACAATAAAGGTACCTAACACAACTGTAGCAGGTGTGTTGTCTAGCCGTACAGGCTGTGACTGTTTGGCACACAGGATTTGTGTGCTATGTGTTGCACGTGCTGCGTTCCGGCTTAATGTATGCCTGTGTGCCAGCTGCACAGGTGTCTGCTGCTCAGGCAGCATGCGATTCTGAGGCTCCACGAATGGCCCAGTGTGTTCACGTGTTTGGATTGCTGTCAGTGTAGGTCTACATCAGACTGGTATTGTAGTCACTGTAGTATTTCATGCCACCTGACAGGTTATACCAGTACTACGTTCAGAGTGCTTACTCCCCAGTTTGGCTATGTAGTTGCATCTCATACATGTGTTGTACGTCCATGTGTAGGGGAGAGGGTTGACTGTGTACATGTGGCAGCTGTGACATTGCCACATGACCCACATATTCCACAACTGTACCATAGAGGTGACTGACAAGTGACCTATGCACATGCTACCATAGTATTGTGATTGCCATGGTGATTAATAGCACATAGGGCCAATGGGGAACAAGGTACAGAAGGTGAGTATGTGAGGGTGTAGTGCCTGTAATTAGTTAGCACTGGCATATATGACTGCTCACGTGGTCAAATGCCAGGTAAGTCATATGCAAAGTGTCACAGGTAACGTACATGTGAACAGGACAAACAGTGACGTTCTGTCAAGTGAGACATGGACATACATATAGTAAGCTATGCAGATGTCAGTAGGAGTCCACAGAAGCTCTGTAAATCTGCATTGCCGGTGGGATCAGTGTTCCTGGGTAACTGCAAGCAAACATGCATGCAAACAAAGCTACAGTAAGCAGGGCTGCATGTAGTCCATTGTACAACAAACAAGCTGTACCACTTCCAGTAGGTAACAGTGCAAATATGCAGGCACTATACACATGTACATGGAAATACACAGGTCAGATGGCTAGGGTCCAGTCTCAGCGCACACAAGTGTACAGACCATATACCGTCAGGATGTACAATAACTGGATGGAAACCCAGGTGCTCATACCTGCAGTAATACACATGTCAAATAACAGACACTGAGCCTTCACTCAGTGGTTCCATACTTAGTAGGATGTATGCTACCTGTCCTGCCACCACAGTATCCCTGACATTTATGGGGACTCTCCCTCCTGTGAAAGTTAGTTTTGTGTGTTGGGGCTGTCTAGCATGGTATGAGATGTGAGCTTGCAGTGCTAGGGTGCTCCTGTGTGTCCTGTACCAGTTGTGTAGTACTGCACACACATCAAATCCTCAAACATCCGCATTGCCGAGTCCAGTGTGGGCAACATGCCACTTGCAGTTTACATGTCCATGATTGCATATCAATACTTTCATTACCTTATCCCATGTGCTATCTATGTATGTTTTCTTCTGTTGACATCCTTACCACCAGTATGCCAACATGTGCAGATGATACACTATGGTACTTACCATGGGTGTAGACAACAGTACAAGACAATCATACCCTTACTGCATCAGGCATGCTGGGATATACCCACAATTATATCAGCACACAGTACTGTTAACAACATGATACTATTACTACACGTCTATGTAGTCACCCTGTGCATCAGCAACATGTTAACCTGTACCTGCACTGATGTTACAGATTGCAGGAGGTGGCACAGTTTCATCATATGCACAGGGTGTGAACTTGGTATGCCTGAGTCTGCCACTGATACCACCAATTGACATATATGTGTATGTGTGTTGGTGAGGGACAGCAGTACAAGGTGGGGCAATGTTGATGCAGTGTGTGCGTGTATGCGGTAGCCCTAGGTGTTGTCAATTCGCATGTGTGTATGGATGCACACAGTTCCACCTCATGGCTGCCATATACCGGTGTTTGTGGACAGCCACAGACTGTACCTGCCAGGTCATACAGATCAGTGTCTCTGGCCATGGACACGGTACCTGTGCCTTGCAGGGGTGCTACGGACCATATCCGGTACCAATCCAGACTGGGTACTGTCATCAGAAGCAGGTGTTCATTGACTGGACACAGATCCCTGTCAGGCCTGTCCAGAGCCACATGCATGTGGTCTCCTGGGGTGGTCTGATGACAGCACAGACCCAGCATTGCTGGGGCTGCTGCTGGCACTATGGGTGCGGCCGCGGCCCTGTTGTCATCTGCGACGACTGCCAGCTGCTGCTGTTGCTGGCATACGCCCACGTCAATGCCTCAACCATCCACCATTGCCCTGGCTAATGGACATGTAGTTGTGGAACCGATCTAATATGTCCCCACAATGTCTGTCTATGACATCGGTGAAATTACGGATGGCAGCCGCAATGTCACGCATACTGTCAGTCATGGCTGTGCGACATGCTGTCAGCTCCCTCAGACCCTGTCTGGTGTACCATTCCATACGTGACTGTGCCTGCATGACAGCCCGAAACATAGCTGAGGTTGTAAGACCTCTGTGGGCACGTCTGACAGGGGCAGTATGCCCACGGATGCTCCCATGAGAACCCCTGGACATCTGTCTGTGTGGTACCATCTCAGGGCCATGCCCATGGCTGCTGTGTGGGGAAGCATGTGCCACAGATACAACATTACCCTGGTCAATGCCCACTGTATCCTGTCCATCACCTAGGGACATTGGTGACAAAGGGTGTATTGGCAGGATGACTGTGCACATTGATGGGGTTGACAGCTGTGTACTGTCAATTGGCTGACCAATGACGGACCCTGGCATACCTTCCTGTACCATTACACAGATGTCATCATTATCAGTACCCGTGGCACCTGATTCAGGCTCCCTGCTGCATGACACCAGAGCAGCACCAGAACCTGTGGGAGGGAAACAGGAAACACAGTTTACAATGTCTACACAATGTTACCAGTGATGCACACATGCACATGTGCACACATGCACACATGCACACATGCACACGTGCACACATGCACACATGCACACATGCACAGGTGCACACATGCACATGTGCACACGTGCACACATGCACACATGCACAGGTGCACACATGCACACATGCACACATGCACATGTGCACAGGTGCACACATGTACAGATGCACACAGTTGCACACTTGCACACAGTTGCACACTTGCACACTACTCAGTATGCGAGATATCAACACACAGACACAGACACACCTGCATGCATACACGAGCACTACTAAGTGAGCCTAATATTACTATTACTATCAAGACTATTAAAGGTATTGTTAATACACACTCACCAGCATGGATAGGCTGCATTGCTGTTACACCGGAGGGACCTGCAGAAGTGAGGACATTAATGTCAGTGGGCACAACTGTGCCATTGTTACTGAGTATGATACAGGTCAGTAGTACAACAGTTGTCTTTCACAGGTCAGCTGCTGATATTGAGAATATCACACTTGCACATTAAATACTATGATGACAGCTACAAATCAAGGACACACCTCACACATGCATTAACTACCAGTGTACACAACAGTCAACTATACATAAAGCATATTACCTGCACACTCATAGTCTTGGTGCTGTGTGGCTCCAGCCTCCATCATAATGCAGGTCTGCTGCTGTTGTTGTTTTTGGCGGGCTGGGGCCACAACACTTATGAGTAGTCCCTCCAGTCTGGTGAGTGGGGGATGTGTAGCCACCCACCACCTGTGGCAACCTGTTGCCTGTGGATATCCGACGCATGCTGATGGACATTTCTGATTAAATCACTGCAGTGATGTTGTACCTGCTCATATGTCCTATTATGTGTGCCTATGTAATTTACCCGATGGACCAGGTCTTGCCACAGTGCAGCCCTCTCCTGCTGATTCTGGCTGGTGCGGGAAAAGAGTATTGCATAATCCCGCACCAGGCTCTGGTGTATTTCCTCATCCTCAGCTGCAGAGTACGCTGGATTGGCTGGTGAGCCATGGTCCTGAAAAAGGAAATAACATGACAAATATGTCAGCAGAATTTGGCACACATACTACACATGCTACTCGACTGTTGTGATACAACATATCTCACATATATAGCATCTGTCTGTCTATTGGTGGATACACATGTAAATGGCCAGGTATCAATGCTCAGCCAACAACTGTGCAACAGTACCTGGCACACTCCATACGACATACTACCAAACTCCAGCAGTCAGAACACTGATTCAGGTCCAAAGCACATCCTCACTCTGGGGGTTTGTATCAAGGTACTGTATGGGGTACATCATCAACTACTGTGAGCTGACCACAAACTAATTGCCCTGGATATACATATCCCACCTCCACCACCAACACAAATGACTACAGTGAATAACATTTCAAATGCAAACTTTACACTTCGTAACACTGACATGGTATCCTTTAAGCCCACTGGGCCAGTGGAAGACACAACCCACAATGCTGACTCCTTCACAAATGATTTCTACGGACATCTCCGAGAATGCATGGATCATGCAATCCCATATAAGACCTAGACACTCTCCACAAAGGGAAAGCATCCTGTCTGGTGGACCCCAGCCATAGACAGATTGTATAACAAAAGATGGAAGCTACTGCAAGACAGAGCATAATTCCATAAAGATGTCTTGACTGTAGTGTGTTGCTGGGGCTTTCCTATTTTCCATGTACATTCACACCTTGGAATGCTTGCTATATCTGCTAGGGTGTTACTGCATACAGTGTGGTCTGGCCATGGTGTGGGCCTTGACATCTATTAGGGTATTTGAGTATGCTGCTGAGCAGGCCGCAGAGACTCTCAGGTGCATCTTTTATCTGCCTCATGGAATGGTACATATCAGTGGGGTACACCCATTAAATTGCCTGGTATTCTGCAGTTGTGACTGTGGGTTAGCATGAGCATATGTATTACTACACTATTTCCGACGTGCAAGTGGTGCATACTTTCAGTACTTCATAGTTACCATTGCATGTGTTGTAACACCTTTCTGCCTACTGTTTGTACATTTCACAGGGAGTCTGTGGGGCATCCCTGTAACTCAGTCACTGTTGCTATGTCTAGGCTCTTAACTATTCAAATATGGCAGTGTCAGACCTCTCAAGTGTACAGATATTTGCAGGTTGTCCACATTTATGCCTTATATTTTGGTCCATATCTCATAAACAGCTTTTTCTGGCAAATCACTCTGGGCTCAAGTCAGACTATAGTGACAAACATTTCAGTTTCAGACTTCATACCCTTCCAAACATCCAACAAAATGCAGAACCTGTTACTCTCTCAACTGTCTAAGTTTGTTGGAGCATTATTTGGAATGTGTCCCTGTTTTTGGGCCTTTGCTCCACATTTTGTATTACTTAGTTCAGATGTGTTCCTGTAAGAGGTTGTGGGATATGGGCAGTGATTATCCTGCTGTGAGTATGTGTGTGGCTTGCAAGGTGCTACAGTGACATTATTACCTACAAGCTACCAACTAGCATGGCTGTTTCTGTTCACACACTACTATTATAGAAATCCACTACATTTGACAGTAAATATACATGACATGATTTGTGTACTACACATCCTATATTTCCTTTACATTCATTCCTACTATTACATGATATATTTATTGTAGCACAATGTTCTTATATAACAGTCATGGCTTAGTGGTAAGTCATGCAGACTACTGTTTCCAAGGTCCTGGGTTCGGGACTGACAGTGGGATTTTATTTTGCTTTTGAGCAGATTACAGGCCTTGTCATTCAGAGTGACTAAGGCACTTTTAAGCAGTTGTAACTGGGTTAGCGCTGGTTTGCGCGGAGCTCACGCATGCGCACTGGTGTTCAGCTCCGCGCACAACCGCTTAAAAGTGCTTACTCTTGTGCACACCCACGCTAATTTCTTTGAAAGAAATGAAAATGGAGAGACAGGAAAGTGGTGAAAAAGGGGTCACAAAGAGGGTAAGACAGTAGGGAAACAAGCTCGGGTTTTGCAGGAGGGATGTAGGTAAGGCCCATAGCTGCCCATTTCTTCATCAGCAACAGCTGTGCATATGTTTGTAATTTGGTGTGACATTTGAAACCTTCCACCCCTGAGAGAGGTGTAAGGACAACAATAATACTTGTTGTACAGCCAATTGTAATTGACAGTTTCCATGTCCAGAAGACATGTGTGCGAAATGGGCAGCTATGTATGGGGCGTAATATTTTTGTGGGTACAGAGTGTCCTTTTTTTTTTTTTCAGGTGAGAGTGGTATGTCAGGTACAGGAAGTCGGTATAGCTGGGGAGGTAGGTTGGGTAGGTTAACAGACAAGACAAACAAGACACATACGGGGCAGTGTATGACACATGTGGGGGGGGGTTACACAATTGACGGGGACGGATGTTTGGATATCTAGAGCCCATGAGCCCACAGATGGCAACAGTGGAACTGATATCCCCACCCATGGGCAGTTGCCACTGTGCCTTCACGGCCCAGGACGGGGCTGTGCTGGGGGCTGTGTAGGCCGGGCAGCAGGCACGCCCGTTAGTTGTGCAACCTGTGCCTCAAGCTGGCGTAGGGGCCCAAGAACAGCTTCCCAGATCTCCCTACGCACCACAGTCCGGACACTACGGAGGGTGAGTGGATGTTCTCCTCCAGCCACACTTGCAGAGGGGGGACGAGCCCCATCCCCTGCAGCGCTTCCACCTGCAGGTGGCACAGGGCCACCGGAGGAGGGTCCGGCCTGGGCACTACTGCCAGGTGCACTTGCCAGCTGAGGAGGGAGAGGTGGGTCCGCTGGAACCCGCCTTCCCTGTTGTCCTATGTTTTGCATTATGTCATGACAGTTTGGGTTAGTAATGTACAATACCATTCACAATTAGTTGTAACAGCATGCATTAGTATTCCCATTAAACAAACACCCAGATATTCAAACCATTGAACAGCAAGCATAACACATGCATATTTTGACAGCAATACACAGTCCAACAACATGCAGGGTTGATTGATGGCAACAGGCCATCAGGTTTGGATGTATGAACAGGGCAGATGCATCAACGTACATGCAAATATGTATGAACCAACAGGACAAATGTCCAGGGGTGTTAATTGTAATTGCACATACCAATTTCACGTGGAATGGATTATATGTGGTTATAGGGTAGGGTGAAGAAAATTTAATTAACAACTTCAAATACCAATACATATGCTGTACATTTCTAATAGCTGCAGATATATACACACTACAGTTCTGCCTACAGTTTCCTATGTGATAACTACTTCAAGTTGGTGATAGGAATGTTACTGCTCCATCAATATACATTTTCATTCATACACATTCATATCTGGCTCTGTTCAGCTACATCATCCTGCTACATTTGCTTTATATAGCTATAGACAACTGTGGATGTTTAGTATTTCAGACAACCATACTATCTGCATATCGCAGACTGAGAGCAACATATCCAGATTTTTGGGATACACATTCCAGCTGCAGTTACATTTTCAACACATATTACTGTTTGGTTCTGCTTGTCACATTCATTTCATTCTGCAGTATACATTATTCAGGAGGTATTACTACTTTATTGGTGGATTCATAACTCTTTCTCACACTGTCTCACTTGTTTTATTTTTACAATTCAGGACGATACTTAATTCTAGGCTTTATTGACATGTTTTACCTGTAGTTCTAACAATCCTTTCCAACAGTCTCACTTCTGTCATGTTTCTGTATGTCAACAGGGATATATTTCACACATGTGTTTTACTCAGCTTCTGCAACTGTACTTTTCAACCTGCTGCAGGTTATGTACTATTATATTACAGGTGGGACATCTTTATTTCAGACTTGTTTCATTTTTATGTTTGGATTACAGACTGCATCACACTTTTGTAATCAAGCAATACTTGCAAACACTCTTACACTGTTACTTGCACATTTTATTAATTAGTGACTAGACTGTACTCTTTTGCTAACTGTCATACTTATATATTTATTTACACTTACAGGGAGAGGATTACTGAACTGCCTGGTGGTGCAACCACGCCAGCCTATCGCCATAGGCTCTACAGTTCGCAGAACGGACACCTGCAGCTGTAATATAAATAAAGTAATATTGGAATACACATCTCCATAATATCAGCTAGGTTAATTTCTTACATAAATAATTACATGTAACTTAGTAGTGGGGCGTTGGGCATTTGCCGGGCCTCCTGGATCCAACGGTTCAGTTGGTCTTGCTTGCATCTCTTCAGGTCCACATGGTGGTGATGGACCTGCTCACCAGTCCTTGGTATCCCTGTGGCACTGGTGAGATCATGAGCCAACCGGTCCCACGCCTCAGCCCTATATGCTCCCCACAGGACCTGGCCCTGCATGAGTTGGGCCTCATGATTGTGGACAAGGAGCCAAACCATATATTTGGACTCCTCAATGCCCCACCTCTGTGCTTGAAAGCAACTACCCTCACCTACCCCTGACATTCTGGCTGCAAGTTGATTCTACAATCGGTTATGCTGTGTATTCCCGCCTATGGGGCTTATATATGCCGTTTTTACCGCACTTATCTGTGATTGGCCATTTTGGAATTGTATCAGCTTCACAAAACCTACTTTGTCATGATCCTCTTTCTATTCATTCCTATATATATGCTATTACTGCATTTCTAAGTGCAACTGTCATGGCTTAGTGGTTCAGTACCTTGACTATGGTGCATGGTATCCTGGGTTCGAACCTAGCCATTGCTTTTTATATTTTATGACTGTCTACACAGGCTAGGAGGTGTGTCTGTGTAAAGGCAGTTTTGTTACAGCTTGCTCAACGTTGCCTGTCGGTTAGCTTGTTGGCGCGGCGTGCAGCTCCGCGCAAACGGGTCTCGCTGGTTTACGCATGGTTTGGCTGTCAGCATGCATGTTACACTCAAGTCAGCTATGGGCACACAGTTTCAGTGTGTTAAACCGCTGCTCACCTACGAGCACTCATTTTACACCTGTCAAACCAGTGCTCACCTATGGGCACTCATTTTATACCTGTTAAACCACTGCTCACCTATGGGCAGATGCACTCAACTTGTTAAACTGTAGCTCAGCTATAGGCACATCTGTCATTTTTTATTATTTTGTTATCTCAAATTTCTTCAAAATATATGGCCCATTTCATTACATTTTACATAAAATATAATTTTATATGTGTACATATATGTCAGGGACTTGTTTCATGCTTATTTCACTAAAAATAAAAACTGATGTTGGGGGGGCTCGAACCATGACTGCCTGCTCTTCAGCCAACGTCTCTACCGCTACGCTATTGCTTCTTGGCTTACTTTGCATATTTAGTTCTTATATGCTTTTCCACTGACTGCTAACTGTAGCTAAGCTACGGGCATGCCCGCGCAAACGAGCGCACTCACGGGCAAACATCTTTACAATTTAAAAAAAAATTATAAGATGTTCATTTGTACATTTTATGTTTGTAGTCTGTGGGGGCATGTGTTGTATTTATTCACATTTACACGGGCTCTGTCGTGGGGGTTTACTTTCGGGACTTTTACTCTTCTGGGGGCGTGTCCGTTTGCAAGGCTCGGCCTACGGACACGCCCCCTACTGTCTTCCACGGACCGTGTAAGCCTTAGGTGTGATTCAGCATGCCCTCATGCATATGCATGACATGCTGACATCACACCGTTTAACTGCAGCCTCCGTGTAAGCCTTGTAACTCTTACATGGAGGCTTCGTGAATCCTGCCCACAGTCTTTTTAAGTATCATTAATTGTGATGTATATGGTATAAATTGTTGTACTGTACATACATAGTGATTTTTTTGTCTTTTTTTCTACTTAAAGTTACAATTCTTGTTTTATCACACGTATTGACATGTGCTGAGGAGGGATGATGGGTATATTGGGAAAAAGATGCAAAGGATGGAGCTGCCAGGTAAGAGGAATAGAGGAAGGCCTAAGATAAGGTTTATGGACGTGGTGAGAGAGGACATGCAGGCGGTTGGTGTGACAGAGCAAGATGCAGAGGATAGGAAGAAATGGAAAGAGATGATCCGCTGTGGCGACCCCTAACGGGAAAAGCCGAAAGAGAATGATGATTTCCATCTAAACATTTATGTTTCATTGTTATACTTTGAGTTTTTAATAAATGTATTAAAAAATACCAGCAGAATAATGACATAAAACAGATACTCTGTCAGTCTAGTAACTAAAGAAAAGGAGTTCTGAAGAATGGCATCAGCCTGTTTGAACTAGCTGTTAGCAGAAATAAGAAATTAAAATATTTTCTAGGAATTTTGTAGAAATTTTAAAGCGCATCTTTTTGCTGAAGTCAAATGTAAATGCTTCAGAGACAATGGCTAACAAAAATCATCACGTCTGCAGTCCTGCAAGTAAAGCAAGCAAAATGTAATTTTTAAGCAGATTACGCTACAAAAAGGAAGAATGCAACATTTACTTTGTCACATATGCAATAATAATAGCTTAATGATTGGGCTATGAGAATTATAAAGTACGAAATGACTAGCATGATAAATTTAGAAAATATTTAATTGTAAATACTTTTGTTCCTTAATAGCTGTAGAAGATATGTGAAATGATTGGTTTGCACATATGTGCCTGTGGTACATGTAATTCTTCTGCAAAGGTTAAATATAAAGATCCACTCTGTAGATAGTATTCATCAAGTTTTGCTACTCTCCATATGGTAGTGAGTAAATTTTGCATTACTAATGGTCAGGTGGTAATTACAAGTATTATAGGCTATTTATTTTAGGTGTATTTTTTTCCTTTTTAAAGAAGACTGTATGAAGGAGCTTGTCATCATGTCAGTGTCTCTATTCTGAATATTTCAGGAGTGACATCTAAACACAAAATATTGACAAAATTGAAGTTATACTAGAGAAGGGTTTATGCCCTCTCCCCAGTTTTGTGTGACTTCAGAGATGCAGGTGGTTTTAAATAGATGTTTTTCAGTTAAGATATTTTTTGTCAATATTTTTATTGTTGATCTTATGCTGTTTTAAATCATTTTAGGTAATCCCATATATATGTATATGTGTGTGTGTGTGTCTGTGTGTGTGTGTGTGTGTGTGTGTGTGTGTGTGTGTGTGTGTGTGTGTAATATATATATATATATATATATATATATATATATATATATATATATATATGGAATCACTACTAAATACCGAACGCCCAAAATCCTGAAGCATAAAACACCGAGACAACATGCCCGAAACCCCACAATACCGAATATGTAAAATTGCGAAATTCAAAATCGCGAAAGTTACACAACCAAACAACACACACACACCTTCCCCCCACAACCAAACAATGCATCCTACACTAGACATAGGCAGGGGCAAGCCCCTGCACCCCTATGGGGCTGCGCCCTCCACACCCCCTACTTTATTATTCTAACTCCAAGATCACACAAACAGACACACAAGGCAAACTCACACCCACACATTACAGTCCTTCACATACACATACGCACACACACACACACACACACACACACACACACACACACACACACACACACACACACACACAAACACACGCTACAGTCACAACACACACTTACACACATACATCCCACACAAACACACTTACACACACATACTTACCTGAACCGCAACACCAGAAGCACTAACTCAGAATCCCTTAACATTGGGATTTTGCATTTCGCGCTTCTGGTCTTTCGGTAATGTGGAGTTTCGGTCATCTGGTCTTGGTATTTTCAGTGTCGGGATTTTGAGTGTTCGGTAATCCGTAGATATATATATAGATATGGAAAGAATACTTGCAATTGATTGTTGATAATGTTGAACTTTTTTATGCTGGCAGAAGTAAGTGGACCTCACTTAATTGCTTCTGCTAGCGTTAAGTCAGTGTGAGATTGTGAACAGTGGAGATTGGGGAATGTGCCATTTCCCCACTCTAGAGTGATCTTAGAGTTAGAATATATAATTAGCAGGAGGTGGGGTGGGTGGAGAGGGCTTGCCCCTTGCAAAAAATGTGTTTTGTTTATTATTCATTTTGGCTTTATCCCAGTGCAGGCAAAACCGACAGCAAGTGTTTTTGCAGGGGTCCAAGCCCCCTGCACCCCAATGTGGAGGGCTGTGCTCCCACACTCCCTGTTAATTATTTATACTAACTGTGACATTGCACAGTTCCTGGGGAAAGGAAATATTCCCCTACTCAGGGATTGTCGATCTCGCACATCCCCTGCCTGTGTTGACCAGCTGGTGTCACTCTACAGGGTATTGGAGTACTTGCTATTTGGTTCAGTGCTTGGTATCCATGTAGTTTGGTTAAGTTTCAATCACTGTTGGTAAAATTGTACTGGAAGATACCAGGCTCATACTGCAACAGATGTAATTCTGAGAAAACAGAAATTATAGTATTGTTCTGTAGCTGCAGTCCAAATTTGCCATAAGGTCTTAAGGTCATTTACTCCCTCACAGGCATAATTTGTGGCAACTTTGTGGGTTTCAGGGTACAAATCCACTATCCCTGATGTATGTGGTACCAATAATGTAGATTTAATCTCCATGACCTGTGTTCCACTCATTTGATGACAGCAATGTGGATTTTTCTGCAATATCTGTGCACCTGATAGTATTGACAACACTGTGTAAGAAGATGGCTAGGACTTTTCCAATAAATGTAAAGTGCATTATGCTCGGTAGAAAAGAGGAAGCTTAGCAAATGGCAGAGACTTAACTGGTGACTAAAGAGATGAATGGTAACTGATGAAAAATCTGCAGAACAAAACTCAAAATGCCTCTATCTTCATCGAGGATTCAACTTATTACTCTTCTCATCATCCTGCTGTATAGACAGTCTTTAACTCAAGGCATCTATTTGGGATCCACGCTGATTAAATAATTAGTGTGATGACCAGGTTTATATTCCCACCTGCTGCTATGGGTTAATATGTGATGAACAGGTGCAATAGGTTCTAGCTGCCAGCTACTATCAATATTAAATGTGATATGGAACTAGCAATATGGTGTTTGATCTCCACTAGTGGTACCAGTTAGTATATCCAAAATAAAAGACGCCAGCACCACAAGGACAAAAATAATATTTTAATAATATCACATTCCAGACTGGTTTCAGCAAGTAGCCTTCATCAGTGATATCCAAATGCATATTCATTAGTTCAAATACACTCAGTGTCCCATAATTTCCTATGGCATCACTTCCACCCATAATTAGTGCAAAAAACTGAAACAAAAAGAGAAACAAATAAATACATCACATTTTGTTATTCAGACCTGGTGAGAATAACCCCCCCCCCCCCAATTTAATAATCCATTTCCTTTCTTTTTGATTCAAAATAGAGTGCCATCCTGTTTTAAAGGACCCATGACCTTATCTATTACTGCAAAAGTAAACCTAGCTGTCGTATGTACTTGAAAATGTCTGTATAAAGAGTTTGTGATTCTTTGGTTAAATATGTCATTTAGGTGTTCAGACATGCAGCAGCACAAAGATCTTGATGTCTGGCCTACATAAAAGGCAGAACAAGTGCAACTAACCAAATAAACCACCCAATCCGACCCACAATTAGCAAAAAAACATATATCAAAAAATAGACTTGTGTTTCTGCTCGTAAATTGTTTGGTCTTAAGCATGTGTTTACAGAATGCACAATGTCCACAAAGATACGAACCAACAAGCCTATCTCCTGTGATTGTTAGTTGTTGTCCTTCCTGATCCCCGCTATGGATTTTCTTAAACTGAGCAAAGTGAGATCCCAGGGTTTTTCTTTTTCGAAAAGAAAACTGACACCTCTCAGGCAAAATGGAGCCCAGTTCATCATTGGATGTAAGAATATTCCAATGTTTATGAATTACATTTCTCAATAAACCCACATTCCTGCCATATGCAGTCACCATTCATATAGTATCTGACCCCATTCTCTGCTCTTTAGATCTATATTGCAAAAGTTCAGATCTTTGTTGGTTAGTGGCCCAGTTGCTAGCTCCAGTAATATCACTCCCTCTATATCCCCTGTCAAAAAATCTGCTAGTAAGATCCTGCTTAAAGGTATTGAAATCTTCTTCAGAAGAACAAATTCGTTTGATCCTCAGAAATTGAGACTTTGGGATATTCCGGATAGTGTGCCTAGGATGAAGGCTAGACGCATACAAGTTGTTGTATTGTGGGTATTTTCTGTATACTGAGGTGCGTAATGTATGATCTGACAGACTCAAAATCCTAACATCAAGGAAATTGATTTCCTCTCTACTATACGTTAAAGCGAATTCCATGTCCCACTTTTTTTCATTAATATATTGCACAAATTCCATATGATAGTCAATGTCTTCTTGCCAAACCAGCCAACAATCATCGAGGAATCTTCTCCATATGTCAATTTCTGGCAAAAAAATGTTATGGTCATCGTTGTAAGTGATCTGTTCCTCTATTTAAACCATAAGTTCATAGGTTCATAGGTAGGTACTAGGCTATCAGCCCAAGGGCCTACGTAAGCCTAGCCAAAAAGGTTCCCTGGCTTACACCACCCAAGAAAGTTATTTTCCTGTGCCACTGTCAAGCAGAGACACAGAAGTGATCCCCTGGGTGTATTTCCTATTTCCCATCCACTCATCAAGATTTTTCTAATTTTTGCTAATGAGGAACTTTGCTTGACATAGATGGGTAGCCTGTTCCAGAGTATGGGAAGTCTCTGGGATAGGAATATATCCCTCCAGCATGTCCTGTTTATTGTGTTGACAAGGTTTAGGTCCATAGAGCATGTAGCTCGGAGGGATTGGGATTTCTTTAGGTGTAGCATGTCCAACAGTTCTGGGTTTGACATAGCTTTATTTGTTAGGCAGAGATAATCTTGGAGTAGGTGATATGCTACGGTGTAAAGCTGGAGTTTTTTGAGATGGTCAGTGTAGGGCATCTGTTTGAGGCCAGTAATCCTCTTTCTGAGGTACTTCTGTGGCTTTTCCAGCTGCTGCAGATGTCTTGTGAGATACATTCCAAAAGCGGCGTTGTACTCTATAATGGGTCTAATGAGTGTCAAGTAGAGGGGAACAATGACCTCTTTTTTCCTGGATGAGAACCCTTTTATGATGAGGTGTGGCACGTAGAAGGACTTCCTGACTACTGTGGTGATGTGACTATCAAAGGACAGACTACTGACCACCTGGGTCTCAAGGTCTCTTATCACATATTTGGTGTTAAGTAGACTGCTGTCTTTGTAGTAGTTCCTGGGTACAGAGTTTTTACCAAAGGGGATGACAATGCACTTTTTGGCATTGAGCTTGAGGCCATGGCTCTGACACCAAGCATCTGTCTCAGCGAGGCCCTTCTGTAGGATTTCCACATCATTTGGGGACTCGACTTAGGATCCTAGCTTGCAGTCATCTATGAACTTCATTAGCCAGAGGTCTTCTGTGTTAGCCTGTACTTCAGAGAAGTAGATACCAAACAGGAGAGGTCCCAGGAGTGCACCCTGTGGTACTCCATTTTTCACTGTTTTGAGGTCAGATTTGGAGTGTACAACATTTACAGGGTGGGTTCTGTCAGTGAGCCAGTTGGCAACCCATCTTGTGACATAGGGATTTATACCTAGTTTAGTGAGTTTAGCTATAATTCCTGAATGGGGGATTGTGTTGAAAGCCTTGGCGAGGTCAAGATAGGCTGTGTGAACCACCTTACCCTCATCTACGGCTTTGGTGACTGCCTCAAAGAAGTCGATCAGGTTCAGGAGGCATGATCTGCCTTTCACAAACCCAAACTTGGTGGGATCCAGAGTTTGGAGTTTACCAATGCCTTTGTTTATGAGTTCCATGATCATGCGTTCCATGGTCCTGCAGACCAGGCTTGTCAGGCTAATAGGGTGATAGTTCCCAGGATCAGTGGTGGCTCCCCCTTTGTGGAGTGGGATAACTGTTGCTGTGTGCCATTCAGTGGGCACAAAGCCTGATGTAAGGCTATTATTGAAAATGGTGCTTAGGTGGGGAGCCAGTTCATTCTGAAGTTCATGTAAAACGCAGCCTGGGATGTTGTCTGTTCCCATGGATGCTGTGTTTTTGGCTTTAGAGAGTGCAGCTTTTACCTGCGTAGTTGTGATTTCAGGGATTCTGCATTCTTCCTGTATGGATATGGGCCCTTTTGGGGGGGGTGAAGGGGGGGGGGTAAAGTTAGCACTGAACCTATCTGCCAGTATGTTGGCAATATCAGTTGGTTCTGTAATTTTCGTGCCGTTGTGCTGTAACTCAGAGCAGATCTGGGTGTTGCCATTGAGATTCTTGACACAGCTATAGAATGCTTTGTGGTTGTCCTTAGAATCAGTGGCAATTTTGTTTTTGTAGCTACCTTTGGAGGATCTTATAAGGAATTTCAGCTTCTTACTGAGGCTGACCAGGGATCTCCTCCACTCATGGGATTTTACTCTCTTTTGCAACAATTTCTTCCTTCTGTTGTACAGTTTGTTTATGGCAGGGGACCACCAGATTGGCTTCCTTATTTTGGAGGATATGTCTTGGTTCTGTTTGGAATAGCATGATCCATGCACAGGTGTAAGTGCTTATAGAGTGCATTTGTGTAGGATTCAGCAGTCGTAACTGTATTGTCCATCTGCATGGGTGTCATGAAGTTCACCACTTCTGTTTTAAGAAGCATGAAGTTGGTTTTGGGGAAATTTTTTGCTGTGGTTTCTTTAATGGTGGGTGGGGGCAGGATGTGGATATCAAGAGTGATTAGCTTATGGTTGGATCGGACCAAAGAGGAGTTGACTTCAGGTGTGGAACACTGGTCACTCATGCTGGTAATGACTAGGTCTAGGATATTGTTGCCCTTGGTTGGGGTGTGGATAAGTTGATCTAGGGCATTGAAGTTTATGAATTCCAGAAAGCGTTGTGTGAAGGAGTTGGTATATGAGTAGTTTTCCCAGTTAATGGTGGGGTAGTTGAAATTGCCCATTATTAGGGTGTTTGGTTGAACCCTAATATTTTTCAGTACATCAAGAAAAGAGGAGTGGGAATCCTGGGGCATGGTGGGGGATCTGTAGCAAGCTAAAATTTGGATTGCAGTTTTGCCCAGAGTTAGTTGCTCTTGGATAACCTTGGCTGCATTATGCTGAGCAACTAGCCTGGAAATGTGGGTATCCTTAATGAATATGGACACACCTCCGCCTTTGGTGTTCCGGTCCAGGTTACATGGCCAAAAAGTGTGGTATGAGTTATAGCCTGGTAGTGCAGGGGTGCTCTCTGGAGCCTTAAACCAGGTCTCAGTCACTGCACAGATATCAATGTTCTCCATTTTAAGGAGTGCCTCAAGTGATTGCATTATGAGATTTAGACTTCTAGCATTGAGTAGCCTTACCTTTAGTTTTTGCTTGCCTGTTCCTGTTACGGTGATGAATTTGTCATTTGAACCTTGCCTAAAAAAGGCACTATAGGAGCAGCAAGAGCCTTAGCCAGTATCCGGAATCCCAGGGGCGACAGGTGCAGGCCATCTCTGGCAAAGCATCGTGGTCTGTCGACCATGTCATCCCAAGCAGACAGATACTGGATCATTTTAGAATGATACCAGATGCTTAGCCAATTGTCGAAGTCAATCATTTTGTCCTTGTATTGCGGTATCATTCTGGGTAATGGCAGGATGCTACTCAGGGCTAGGGTCATACCTGCCTGGGCTACAAGATCGGAGAGCTCCTCCATGTCTCTTTTCATGTAGTCCAGGGAGGTACATCTCAGGTCGTTCACACCAACATGGACAATGACAGTCATATTTGTACTTGTTGTGGAGTGACCTGAGTGCGTGGCTTATGTGGTTATGAACAGATCAGCATAAATGGGGGCAAAAGATGCCCCCATAGCTGTACCTTGGGTTTGCCAATAACACTCATCCTTGAAATAGAAGACATTTTTAGTTAAGACGTGTTCTGTCAAACACACAAGTAGTGTGTTAAATCCTGGAGTATAAACTTCTACCCTGTTAAGTCAGTACTCCAAGGCTTGCAAGCCTGCCCAATGAGGGATACTGGTATAAAGTGACTAGAGTGCCCATCAACCAATTGGGCTCTAACTGGGAATCAGACACTATCTGTAGGAATTCAGTTGTATCTTTAATTCTAGCTCTAACATGTTGCAACAGTGGCTGTAAATATTGAGTGAAGAACATAGGTAGAGGCTCAGTAAGAGAACCTATTCCCAGCACAATCGTTCTTCCAGCGGGCTGGTTAAGATCTTTGTGAATTTTGGGCAGAAGGTATAGGTATTGCTTACCAGGCTCCCTTACAGTAAGATGTTGTCTAACTCTTTCACTGATAATGCCTTCATCCACCGCTTTTTAAATTCATCAGTTGCTTTCTTAAAATTTGGGGTGGGGTCAATAGGCATGTTCATATAATGCTGAGGGTTAGCAAGTTGCCTATTTCCCTCAGTCCAGTAATAACTGGAATCCATGACTACTATTGCCCCACCCTTGTCAGCCGGTAGGATGGTAATATCAGTATTTCCTTGGAGTTCCTTAAGTTGTTGTTGCTCCCCTTTGTACAAATTATGTCTCAATACCTGAAAAGGACACAACTTGAAATAGATATCCTTTAGGACTGCTTGTTGAAAGATGGACAAATGTTTATTCATAGGTGGAGCAAAACTGGATTTGTGACAATGGAATTCAGTAGATCTCCGAGAAACATCCTGTGTACCAAAAATAATTTCAAATTCAGTTTTCTACAAAAAGCTGCAATGTCATTAACCAAATAGTTTTCATCAATAAAAAAAAAACAGGAATGTAGTTTAGCCCTTTATTAAGAAGTTTATTAAGAAGTTGAGTCTGATCCGAAGACAGTGTATGCTTTGAAATATTTTTGTACGTTGGAATACTCAGTAGTTACTTCACCATTGATTGCAAAAGATTTTCTATAGTGTCTACCCTTGTGCTTGCACCCCCCCCATGTGTATCCTACCCCTAAAGGGGGATCCTGAACCTGCCCCTTCTTAGATTCTGGGGACACAAGGGATTGTGTCGGGAACAGGTTCTCTTACTGAGCCCTTATCTATATGTTCTTGACTCAATATTTACAGCCACTATTGCAACATGTTAGAGCTAGAATTAAAGATACAACTGAATTCCTACAGATAGTGTCTGATTCCCAGTTAGAGCCCAATTGGTTGATGGGCACTCTAGATGTCAAGTCGCTTTATACCAGTATCCCTCATTGGGCAGGCTTGCAAGCCTTGGAGTACTGGCTTAACAGGGTAGAACTTTATACTCCAGGATTTAACACACTACTTGTGTGTTTGACAGAACACGTCTTAACTAAAAATGTCTTCTATTTTAAGGGTGAGTGTTATTGGCAAACTCAAGGTACAGCTATGGGGGCATCTTTTGCCCCCATTTATGCTGATCTGTTCATGGGTTATATAGAGGAACAGATCATTTACAATGATGACCATAACATTTTTTTTGCCAGAAATTGAAATATGGAGAAGATTCCTGGACGATTGTTGACTGGTTTGGCAAGGAGACATTGACTATCTTATGGAGTTTGTGCAATATATTAATGAAAACAAGTGGGGTGTGGAATTCACTTTAATGTATAGTAGAGAGGAAATCAATTTCCTTGATGTTAGGATTTTGCATCTATCAGATCATACATTACGCACCTCAGTATACAGAAAATACCCACAATATAACAACTCGTATCCATCTAGCCTTCATCCTAGGCACACTATCTGGAATATCCCAGTCTCAGTTTCTGAGGATCAGACGAATTTGTTCTTCTGAAGATTTCATTACCTTTAAGCAGGATCTTACTAGCAGATTTTTTTGACAGGGGATATAGAGGGAGTGATGTTATTGGAGCTAGCAATTGGGCCACTAACCAACAAAGATCGGAACTTTTGCAATATAGATCTAAAGAGCAGAGAATGGGGTCAGATACTATATGAATGGTGACTATATATGGCAGGAATGTGGGTTTATTGAGAAATGTAATTCATAAACATTGGAATATTCTTACAGCCAATGATGAACTGGGCTCCATTTTACCTGAGAGGTGTCAGTTTTCTTTTCGAAAAGGTACACCCCCCCCCCCAACTATATATACCAACTCCAAACCTACACTACAGTAAGAAAAACAGGATTTAAAATGCTTCCTTGTGTGAGATGGGAGGTGTTGGCCAATTAGTTACTTTTCCCATATCACAAGTTCGATGAGGTGAACATTCGATGAATGAACATTTCCTGATTAGCGGTCGATGGTTAGCCATTCAATGTTTAGTCCATTCAGTGACTGAACATAGACCCCGATGACTGGTGTGTAGAAGATCCAGTCCTCAGCACTACAGTTTGTTGTCAGGGATGTGGATTGCAAAAGGGAAAAAGGCAGTTTTCAACAGACATCAGATAATAAAAGATCACTTTAAAAAGACTTACTTCATTGATGCTGAAAACCAGAAATAACAAAAACTAGGTATACCACCATTATATCCCAACACAAGTCAGAGGATTAAATCTACCATACAAGACACTGGTGTAAATGTGTAAGTATGTACAATAGAAATAATTCCTGTCAATACTGCTCTCTATGTCAGTCATATAAACTGTGACTTCTTACACAATGCTGATGTCTTATGTACTAATTGTGAATCTTTACAGAATATATATCAATGCCTCTCTGTACTGTTAACTGTAAAAAAAAAAAAAATTGTCTGAATTTCCTTGTGTTCTAACTGTGCTTCTCAAACATTTTGGAAATATAGAGTATATTTTAGAGCATTTATTATAACTGTAATTGCCTTAATATTGCTACAACTGAAGTGCTCTAGGTTGCAATGCATATGAATTGTTGTGTGTTTTAGCTGCTTTTCTGTATATATAGACTTCTCTGTATATGTAGACTAGCTAATTATTCTGCTGTATTACTGCCTCTTAAATCGTTTTTCAGTTGTGCACTTGCCTTGCTTCATTTAAAAAGTTTTAAATTGCTAATTTTGTAGAGTTTTAATTGCATTTACTGTTTAGGACTACACACTCAAGTGTGTTCACATTTTCTGTGTTTATTTACTGTATTATTGCATCGTTTAGCCTGTTTCAACAAAAGAAATACTATCTTGTTTGCTCGTTTCTCCCACCTTTCCTAGCCAGTCCATATCCCAGGCTTTGCTTGTCTCAGGACTTTATTTTCTGTGTTCAGAGCTATCCAGATCTTGCTGTGGTAGAGGGAAGTCCTACTGCATACCAGTGGGACTGGTGAGCATTGTACTGCCCATCTAACGCTAGAGGAGTGGTTTCCAGCTCTGAAGTTGTAATTTTATTATCCTTTATGGGCTGATTTCTATCCCTTTCAACTTTTGGCTTAAAAACGCATGTGTTTGCACATTTTTCATATCGTGCAGCACTGTGAGGCTACAGTTAAACTATTCCAGGAGCCAGAAAGTCTGCTCTTCAAATTTTCCCTTAGAACTAGCTGGTGTCTCAGTAGTAGCACTAAAATCTGAACCCCTGTGACTAGCACTTGCTCTAGAACCTGCTGGAAAGCACTAGGAATCCTGAAACTGATACAAGCACTCAACTCTCCTTGTCAATAAGGAGAAATTAATCATAGGCACTAAACAGCCTATAATTGCAAAGTACTTTGCAAAGGTAAGGGAAAACAGCTCTTAAACTTTACAAAAAAGCACCTAAACAGGCATGTCCAAGGGTCAGCTTCTGGGGATTTCTCCTGTCCACCTGGTGAATCTGAGCATACTGGGGCAATGCGGCAACTGCCTCATGTACACAGACAATCCTCTCCTCCTACCACCCAACATTACAACCTGCGAGAGATGCACTTACATAGCCAAACTGGAAGCAAAGCTCTCTCCAGCCAAGATTGTGCTAGACAGCCAAGAGGAGAAGGTTAACACCTGCACTACACCTCTAGCAACTCATAGCCCTTCAAAACCCACACCATCAACACCCACACATAGCAACATTAAACCCACATATGCGGAGGCCCTTAACATTATCCTGCCCAAGCAACAAGGACCTCCAAAGCTGAAATGAAAACAAACACCAGTCACAACCAAAGTGACACATAGCTCACAAGACCAGTGTGCCACCCAACAACAGCCCCTAAGGCAAGACAATGTACCCAACACTTTAGTCATAGGTGACTCTATAGTCAGGCACACTGATGTCTCACTCACCAGGCTGAACAAGGAGAAAATTACAGTCAGCTGCCTGTTAGGTGCCAGGATCCGCCACATAATGCATGCACTCAAGTCACTCCACAACAAGTACAAATACGACTCTGTCATTGTCCATGCTGGAGTGAATGACTTGAGAATTACCTCCCTGGACTACATGATAAGAGACATGGAAGAGCTCTTGGATCATGTGGCCCAGGCAGGTATGACCCTAGCCCTGAGTAGCATCCTGTCTTTGCCTAGAATTATACCACAGTATAAGGACAAAATGATTGACTTCAACAATTGGCTAAGCTTCTGGTGTCATTCAAAGGGGATCCAGTATTTGTCTGCCTGGGAAGACATGATCGACAAACCACGATGCTTTGCCAGAGATAGTCTGCACCTGTCACCCCTGGGATTCAGGTTACCTGCTAAAGCTCTTGCCACCCCTATAGTGCCTATTTTAGGCAAGGTTCAAAGGATAAAACCACCACCATAACAGATATAAGCATGCAAAATCTGAAGGTAATGCTATTCAATGCTAGAAGTCTAAACCTCAAAATGCACTCTCTTGAGGCACTCCTAAAAATGGAGAACATTGATATCTGTGTAGTAACTGAGACCTAGTTCAAGGCTCCAGAGAGCATCCCTGCAATACCAGGCTACAACTCTTACCACACTTTTCAGCCACAAAATCAAGACCGGGACACTAAAGGTGGAGGAGTGTCCATATTCACCAAGGATATTCACACGTCCAGGCTAGTTGCCCAACACAATGCATCTGAAATTCTCCAGGTGCAACTAACACTAGGTAAGACTGCAATCTAAATTGTAGCTTGCTCTTCTCCAAAAAAGGAAGCCAATCTGGTGGTCCCCTGCTATAAACAAACTATACAACAAAAGGAAGAAACTGCTGCAGAAAAGAGGAAAGTCCCAGGATGCAAAAATCTCCCTCACCAGCCTCAGTAAGAAGCTGAGATCCCTCATAAAATCCTCAAAAGTTAGTTACGAAAATAAAATTGCCAAAGATTCCAAAGACAACCACAAGGCATTCTATAGTTATGTCAAGAATCTAAATGGCAATGCTCAGATCTGCTCTGAGCTACAACAGAATGGCATTAAATATACTGATCCCAAGAATATTGCCAATATCCTGGCAGATCAATTTAGTGAACACTTCACCCCCTCTCACCCCCTAAAGGGCCCATCTCAATACCAAAAGATTGCCAAATTCCGGTAATCACAGCCACACAGGTAGAAACTGCACTCTCCAAAGCTAAGAATACAGCATCCACGGGACCAGATGACATCCCAGACTGTGTACTACATGAACTAGAAAATGAACTGGCACCTCACCTAAGTGTCATGTTTAATCATAGGCTCACCTCAGGCTTTGTGCCCACTGAGTGGCGCACAGCTATAGTTATCCCACTCCACAAGGGGGGATCCACCTTGGATCCCAGGAACTACCGTCCCATCAGTCTGACAAGCCTGATTTGCAAGGGCATGGAACGCATTATCATGGAAGTTATAAACAAAGACATTGGCAACCTTCAAACACTGGACCCCACCCAGTTTGGGTTTGTGAAGGGCCGGTCTTGTCTCCTGAATCTGATTGACTTCTTTGAATCAGTCTCCTGAGCTGTGGACGAGGGTAAGGCAGTCTACACAGCCTATCTGGACCTCGCCAAGGCCTTCAACACCATCCCCCACTCTGGAATCATAGATAAACTTACTAAGCTGGGCATAAATCCCTACATCACTCGATGGGTTGCCAACTGGCTTACTGACAGAACCCAGACTGTAAAAGTAGCCAACTCCAAATCCAGCTCCAGACAAGTGACAAGTGGAGTAGCTCAGGGTTCAATCCTGGGACCACTCTTGTTTGGCATCTACTTCTCTGAAGTACAGGCCAACACTAAGGGACTCTGGCTAACAAAGTTCGGAGATGACTGCAAACTGGGAGCCATTATTGAATCCCCAAATAATGTGGATATTCTACAAAAGGGCCTTACAGAAACAGATGTTTGGTGCCAGAGCCATGGGCTCAGCTTAATGCCAAGAAATGTATAGTTATCCCCTTTGGAAAAAAACATGTACCCATGAATTACCACATAGGTGGCAGGACACTAAACATTGAAAGTATGATGAGATACTTAGGGATACAGGTGGACAGTGGTCTCACTTTCGATAACCACATCGCCACAACAGTCAAGAAATCCTTCTATGTGGCACACCTCATCACTAAGGGCTTTTCATCCAGAAAAAAGGAGGTCATTGTCCCACTGTGCTCATCCCTCATTAGACCCATTATAGAGTATAATGTCCCGTTTGGTATGCACCTCGCAAGACATCTACAACAGCTGGAAAGGCCACAGAAATACCTCACTAAAAGAATCACAGGCTTAAAGCAGATGCCATATGCTGACCATCTAAAAAAAAACTCCAGCTATACTCTGTGGCATATCGTCTACTCAGAGGCAATTTCTGCTTAACATACAAGGCCATGTCAAACCCTGAGCTGTTGGACATGCTCCACTTAAAGAAATCCCAATCCCTCAGAGCCACACGCTCCAGGGATCTAAACCTTGTCATCACAATGAACAAAACATGCTGGAGGGATAGGTTCCTGACCCAGAGACTCCCCATACTATGGAATAGACTGACCGTACATCAAGCAGAGTGCCTCATTGACCCTCTTCAAAACGAACTTTAATTATTGGATGGGAGATAGGAAATTCACCCCAGGGATCATGTCAGTTGCATTGCTAGACAGGGGTCCAGAGAAGTAAATATTGTGGGAAGAAATATCCAGGGAATTGTTATGTCTCGGCTTGCATAGGCCCTAGGGCTGATAGCCTAGTACCAGCCTATGAACCTATGAACCATGTTTAGAACCTGCTTGACCAACTATGCTTCTGTACTAACTAACCATATGCTGTAATTGCCTATTTATTGCTCAGCTGTATGCTAGTTGTATGCTATATGTACCTGCCTATGTTTTATTTGCCATGTGCCTGAGTTATTTCTGAAAAGGGTCTTCTTCCGGACAGTTCACATACCCAGTTATCAAGGAAAAATATCAATCAGTCAATCAATCAATAAATAAACTAAATGCTCTGTGCAGAACTGTGCTGACATCCGTTACCATTGCACTTTTATTTCTGTCATTTAAGCTGATCAGTTTTATGGAATGCCAGCAAGGAAAAAACTGCTTCCTCCTAGCATCAAGCTCTACATAAAAATCAAATACTTCACTTTCTTCTTTCTACTTGTTCGGCAAACTTTGTGAACAAAATGCTATAATAGAATGTCTTTGATGTGGGAAATAATGGGAACAATTAAGACTATGACATGGCCTAATTTTTAAGCCTTAGTTTTCTTAATGAAGTTAAAGCAAACCATGTAATTTGGACAATGACATGAAGGAACAGCAACTGTTTCATTAAAAAATGTCCAGTTTTTGTTACATAAAAAGGTAGCAACCCTAAAACTGTGTTTTGCTGACACAACTAATGGTTTATTATCAGTGCTCAGAAAAACCTTTTTACTAAAAATAAATAAATAACACAAACAAACTTGTGCTTTTACATTATGGGTAAGATTCCGAGAAATCATCGCCGTAGTACTATTAGGGATTTGCTGCTGAGCCCTAGCAGTGCTACAGTTACAGAAAGCAGTTCAGAGACATGGAAAAGCTGCAAGCAGCAAAAGTTAACTACTACTTCATTAGCATGTTTGTAAACAGAATGCAAGATAATGTTCCTCCGATCAAACTATGCAACACTGTTCCATAGTTACGTAACAATATGCACACATGCACTCACTTGTACAAGTACACACATACATACACACACAAGAAAGTTATGTCATTGCCTATGTGTTCTACAGATTTTGCATATGATTTAAGATTTCTAACATTCTGTCTTGAGGTTAATGCATAATTTGCTTTGTTTCATGCTAGTTTGAATTCATTCAATCATTCATTTTCCGAAGACCTACTTAATCTGGTTCAGGGGCAAGGTGGAGCAGGAGCCTATCCCAGTACTTAATGGGCGCAAGGCAGTGAGACTAATTCTGATCGGACAATAATCAGTCATAGGTTCATAGGTTGGTACTAGGCTATCTGCCCAAAGGTATTTATAAGCTTAGCCAGAATGTGTTGGCTTTTGCCGCCCCCTTAGATTAGTTCCCTGTGCCTCTGTCCAGCAGAGCCACTGAAGTGATCCCCAAGGTAAACTTTCTGTTTCCCATCCACTCGTCAAGGTTTCTTTTGAAGAGTGTTAGCCAGGATCTCTGCATAATGTAGATTGGGTCTTGTTCCAAAGCATGGGAAGTCTCTGGGACAGGAATCTATCCCTCCAGCATGTCCTATTTATTGTTGTGGTGAGGTTTAGATCCCTAGAGCATGTGGCTTGAGGGGATAAGGTTTTCTTTAGGTGGAGCATGTCCATCAATTCTGGGTTGGACATGGTCTTGTATGTCAGGCAGAGATCACCTCTGAGTAGGCGGTATGCAACCGAGTACAACTGGAGTTTCTTCAGTCGAGCTGCATAGGACATCTGTTTGAGGCCAGTGATCCTCTTGGTGAAGTACTTCTGTGGTCTTTCCAGCTGTTGCAGGTGTCTTGTAAGGTACATCCTAAATGGGGCGTTGTACTCTATGATGGGTCTGATGAGTGATGAGTAGAGGGGCACAATGACCTCTTTTGATCTGGATGTGAACCCTTTTGTGATTAGGTGGGCCACATAGAAGGATTTTGTAACCACTTTGGCAATGTGATTATCAAAGGTGAGATTGCTATCTACTTGGATCCCCAGATCCCTTATTATGTCTTCCGTATTTAGGGGACTACCACCTATGTGGTAGTTTGTGGGTACTTTGTTTTTTCCAAAAGGGATGACTATGCACATTTTGGCATTTAGCTTGAGGCTATAATTTTGACACCAAGTATCCGTCTCAGTGAGACCCTTCTGGAGGATGTCTGTGTCAGCTGGAGAGTCAATTATAGCCCCTAGTTTGCAGTCGTCTGTGAACTTGGTCAGCCATGGTCTTCCTGTGCTTGCCTGTACCTCTGAGAAGTATACGCCCAACAGGAGGGGTCCTAGGACTGAGCCCTGGGGAATGCCACTTGTAACCGGTTTAGAGTCGGACCTAGCTCCCGCAACTCTCACCATGTGGGTGATGTCCATGAGCCAGTTGGCAACCCATCTTGTGACGTAGGGGTTTATGTTCAGGCTGGTGAGCTTGTCTATAATACCAGAATGGGGAATGGTGTCGAAGGCCTTAGTGAGGTCTAGATAGGCTGTGTGTATCACCTTTCCCTCATCTGTAGCCTTGGTAACTGTCTCAAAGAAGTCCCCAGGTTTAGGAGGCATGATCTGTCCTTAACAAAGCCAAACTGGGTAGGGTCTAGTGTTTGGAGGTTCCCAATGTCTCTGTTAATTAATTCCATGATGATGCGCTCCATAGCCTTGCAGACCCAGCTAGTCAGGCTTATAGGGCAATAGTTCCTGGGGTCTGTTGTGGCTCCACCTTTGTGAAGTAGAATAACCGTTGCTGTGCACCACTCTATGGGTATGTAGCCTGTGGAGAGGCTGAGTTTGAACAGTGTGTTTAGGTGAGGGGTTAGTTCGTCTTTGAGCTCATGTAGGATGCAGCCTGGGACACCGTCCAGTCCCATTGATGCTGTATTTTTGGCTTTGGAGAGGGCTGTTTGAACCTGAGTGTCTGTGATTTCAGGGACTCTGCATTCCTCTGGTATGGTTATGGGCCCTTTTGGGGGTGAGAGTGGGGTGAAGTTTGCGCTGAACCTGTCTGCCAGGATGTTGGTGATATTAGTCGGTTCAGTGTATTTTGTGCCATTCTGTACTAACTCCAAGCAGATCTGAGCATTGCCACTTAGATTCTTGACATAGCTAAAGAATGGCTTGTGGTTATCTTTGGAGTCCGTGGCAATTTTTCTTTCAAAGCTCGCTTTGGATGATTTTATGAGGGATCATAGTTTCTTGCTGATACTGATCAGGGGTGTCTTCCCTTCTTGGGATTTTACTCTTTTCTGTACTAGTTTCTTCCTTCTATTGTATAGCTTGTTTATGGCAGGAGTCCACCAGACTGGTTTCCTTTTCTTGCAGGAGTGAGTCTTGGTTTTGCTTGGGATGGCATGATCCATGCATTCTTGTAGCTGCCCATAGAATGCATTAGTAAAGGATTTCGCACCTTGGACATTGTTATCCTTCAGCATGGGGGCTTTGAAACTTTCCACCTTGGTCTTAAGTAACCTGAAGTTTGCTTTTGAAAAGTTTTTCACGGTGGTTTTCTTGTCCAGGGGTGGGGGCGGAATATGGATATCCAAAATTATTTGTTTATGGTCAGATCTAACCAGCGAGGGATTGACTTCTGGTGTGGAACACCGGTCGCCCATGTTGGTGATGACCAAGTCCAATATGTTGTCACTTCTGGTGGGAGTGTTGACCAGTTGAACCAGGGTGTTTGAGTTTATAAATTCTAGGAAAGGTTGGGCAAGGGAGTTAGCACTTGAGTAGTTCTCCCAGTTAATGTTTGGGTAATTGAAATCACCCAATATTAGGGTGTTTGGCAGGACCTTTATGTTTCCCAGTGTTTCCAGAAATGCAGAATGGGGGTCCTGGGACATGGTGGGTGATCTGTAGCAAGCTACAATTTGAATTGCAGTTTTGCCCATTGTTAGTTGCACGTGGATGATCTCTGAAGCATCGTGCTGTGCCATTAACCTGGAAGTGTGGGTATCCTTGATGAATATGGATACGCCTCTACCTTTTGTATTTCGGTTTGGGTTCTGTGGCTGAAATGTATGGTATGAGTTGTAGCCTGGTAGTGCTGGGGTGCTCTCTGGAGCCTTAAACCAGGTTTGTGTTACTGCACATATATCGATTTTCTCCATACCGAGGAGTGCCTCGAGTGCGTGCATTTTGGGGTTTAGACTTCTGGCATTGAGTAGCATTAGCCTCAGTTTTTTGTTACTTGTGCTATTTATGGTGGTGGGTTTGTCTTTTGAGCCTTGCCTAAAAAAGGCACTATGGGGGGTGGCAAGAACCTTAGCCAGTATTCGAAAGCCTAAGGGTGACAGGTGCAAGCCATTTCTAGCGAAGCAGCGTGGCTTGTCGAGCATGTTATCCCAGGTGGACAGACACTGGATCCCCTTTGAATGACACCAGAAACTTAGCCAATTGTTGAAATCGAGAATTTTTTCTTTATACTGTGGTATCATTCTTGGTGAGGGCAGGATGCTACTCAGGGTCAGGGTCATACCGGCCTGGGCTACGTGATCAGAGACCTCTTCCATGTCTCTCTTCATGTAGTCCAGGGAGGTATGACTCAGGTCATTCACACCAACATGGACAATGACAGAGTCATATTTCTACTTGTTCTGCAGTGACCTGAGTGCTTGTGTTATGTGGCAGATCCTGGCTACCCCAACAGGCAGCTAACAGTAACCTTCTCCTTATTCAGCCTAGTGAGTGGGACGTCAGTGTGCCTGACTATAGAGCCACCTATTACTAGTATGTTGGGTATGTTATTTTGCCTTAAGGGCTGTGATTCATGGCACACTGGTTTTGTGAAGTATGTGTTTCATGGTTTGTGTTGGGAGGTGGAGGTTGCTTGGATGTTTGCCTTGGAGGTCTCTGTTGGTTTTGCAGATTTTTATTTAGAGCCTCCGAGTATGTTTTCGTGTATTTATGTGTGTTTTTTGCTGGTGCTGGTTTAATGGGTCTATGGAAGACTGGTGGTGTGATGCAAATATTTCCCTTCTCCTCTTGACTGTCTGATCCAGTCTTGGGTTGAGAGAGCTTAGCCTCTAGTTTGGCTGTATAACTGCATCTCTCGCATGTATTAGTGTTTGGTGGTAGGAGGAGGGGGGGGCACACACAAACACACACATGTGCAGACACATGCACACACATGTACGTATACACACACACACACACACACACACACACACACACACACACACACACACACACACACACACACACACACACACACACACAAAAACAGTCACTCAATCATACACGATGTGCATACCTATGTGCAGCTTGGAGGATTACTGTTTCACCTATGGCAGATCTTTGAGATGTGGAAGGAAACTGGAGCACCCATCAATATGCTGTGCTGCTGTGCCAAGTGCAGCAAGGTAAAATATGGTAAGAGCTGGTCAACTCAGAGTAGTATGTAGTATGTAGTATGTAGTATGTAGTATGTAGTATGTAGTATGTAGCAAGGAAATGCAGCACAGAGAAGCCTAGCCATATAAAAGCAGCATGTCCTACTATGCAGCAGAACTTAAATGCTTCACTTTAAAGTCACTACCAGTCAGGCAAACAATGCAGAATGGATGGAATGCTGTCAAAAAAACTCTGGCGCAATAAACAATATTAGCAGATTAGCAGTAAATGCTCTTTAAAACTTACATATGGAATTTAGTTAAATAAAAAAACACTTTCCTAATGTCTTTGGGACTAGTAGCAAGGTCCAATCTAGTGAGATCCAATCAATTAATTAATATTGTTAATTATTACAGATCTATCAGCTACCCGATTACTATTCTCATAATCAGATCTATTCATGAATCCTGTATACCTTCCATCTGGAAAAAAAGCCTACATCATACCCTTACATAAAGGCGGCAACAACACAGAAATCTCAATTTTCCGCCCTATTGCCAAACTCTCCCCCATTTCTAAAGTAATGGAAAAATGTATTCAAACTCACCTTATGAACTTTCTACTTCAAACTCAACTGTTATCCACCACTCAGCATGGCTTTTGACCTGGTCATAACACTATAACTGCTCTCCTATCCTTTTTGAACATTGTAAACCTCATTTGCAATGGTGGTAAACATGTCTCAGCGCTATTCCTCGATCTCTCAAAGTCCGTCGGCACCATCTCCCGTTCTCTCCTCCTTGCTAAGCTCTTACACCTAGGCATGTCCACTTCTGCTCTTGACTGGTTTACAAACTATCTTAGAGAAAGACAGTATTCTACCAAATGGCTGCACTCCTTCTCACATTTTCTTACTACTGCCACTGGAGTCCCCCAAGGATCTATCCTAGGATCCCTTCTCTTCAGTCTTTTCATTAACGACTTTCATTCTGCCATCACTCATGGATTTATAGTACAATATGCAGATGATTCCACTATCATCTGCACTGGCACCTCAGAAACAGAACTTCTGACTGTGACCCAAAACGCTTTCTCCACTACAGAAATTTGGATAAACAATAGCCACCTTGCCCTTAACCCCAACAGAACCAAGCTCTTCATCTTTACTCCCCCCAAAAAGCACCCTTAATAAATCAAACTTTATCATCTACTTATCTAACAAAACCGCCATAGAGACTGTCCCTCATACCAAGTTACTTGGTGTTACTGTAGATGATAACTTAACTTTCGACCAACACATCCATAATAATATTAAAAAAAAGATATATCAAAAACTCAGTACCCTCCCTGGTCAGCCTCAGTAAGAAGCTGAGATCCCTTATAAGATCCTCCAAAGCTACCTACGAAATCAAAATCACCAATTATTCTAAGGACAACCACAAAGCATTCTATAGCTATGTCAAGAATCTCGATGGCAACACCCAGATCTGCTCTGAGTTACAGCATAAAGTCACGAAAATTACAGAACCAACTGATATTGCCAACATCCTGGCAGATAGGGTGCTAACTTTACCCCCCCACCCCCTAAAGGGCCCATATCTATACAGGAAGACTGCAGAGTCCCTGTAATCACACCTATGCAGGTAAAAGCTGCACTCTCTAAAGCCAAAAACACAGCATCCATAGGACCGGACAACATCCCAGGGTGCGTTTTACACGAACTTCAGAACGAACTGGCTCCCCACTTAAGCACCATGTTCAATAATAGCCTCGCATCAGGCTTTGTGCCCACTGAATGGCGCACATCAACAATTATCACACTCCACAAAGGGAGAGCCACCACTGATCTCAGGAACTATCGACCTATTAGCCTGACAAGCCTGGTCTGCAAGGCCATGGAAGTATCATCATGGAACTCATAAACAAAGACATTGGTAACCTCCAAACTCTGGATCCCACCCAGTTCAGGTTTGTGAAAGGCAGATCATGCCTCCTGAACCTGATTGACTTCTTTGAGGCAGTCACCAAAGCCGTAGATGAGGTTAAGGTGGTTCACACAGCCTATCTTGACCTCGCCAAGGCTTTCGACACCATCCCCCATTCTGGAATTATAGCTAAACTCACTAGATTGGGTATAAATCCCTACATCACAAGATGGGTTGCCAACTTGCTCACTGACAGAACTCACACTGTAAAAGTTGCGGACTCCAAATCTGACCTCAAAGCAGTGACAAGTGGAGTACCACAGGGTTCCGTCCTGGGACCTCTCCTGTTTGGTATCTACTTCTCTGAAGTACAGGCTAACACAGAAGGCCTCTGGCTAATGAAGTTCACAGATGACTGCAAACTAGGAGCCATAGTCAAGTCACCAAATGATGTGGACATCCTACAGAAGGCCCTCACTGAGACAGATGCCTGGTGTCAGAGCCATGGCCTCAAGCTCAATGCCAAAAAGTGCAGTGTCATCCTCTGTACCCATGAACTACCACATAGGCAGCAATCTACTTAACACCGAATGTGTGATAAGAGACCTTTGGACCCAGGTGGACAGTATTCTGTCCTTTGATAGTCACATCACCACAGTAGTCAGGAAGTCCTTCTACATGGCACACCTCATCATAAAAGGGTTCTCATCCAGGAAAAAAGAGGTCATTGTTTCCCTCTACTCGGCACTCATTAGACCCATTATAGAGTACAACGCCCCTTTTCGAATGTACCTCACAAGACATCTGCAGCAGCTGCAAAGGCCACAGAAGTACCTCACAAAGAGGATTACTGGCCTCAAACAAATGCCCTACACTGACCGCCTCAAAAAATTCCAGCTTTACTCCGTAGCATATCGCCTACTCCAAGGTGATCTCTGCCTAACATATAAAGCTATGTCAAACCCAGAGCTGTTGGACATGCTACACCTAAAGAAATCCCAATCCCTCCGAGCTACACACTCTAGGGACCTAAACCTTGTCGTCACAATAAACAGGACATGCTGGAGGGATAGATTCCTGTCTCAGAGACTTCCCATACTCTGGAACAGGCTACCCATCTACGTCAAGCAAAGTTCTTCATTAGCACTCTTCAAGAAAAATCTTGATGAGTGGATGGGAAATAGGCAATACACCCTGGGGATCACTTCTGTGTCTCTGCTCGACAGTGGCACAGGAAAATAACTTTCTTGGGTGGCGTAAGCCAGGGAACCATTTTGGCTAGGCTTACGTAGGCCCTTGGGCCGATAGCCTAGTACCTACCTATGAACCTATAAACACTTTTTAAATTACTTCACTCGAAAAACACTTGCCCAAACCTTTCTCCTACCCTCTCTCCTCTATGGTGCCCCCATTCTTACAAACATGCAGTCCTGCTTAAAAAATAAGATGGACACCTGTTACAACAAAATTGCTAAGTTTGTGACCTGTGCTAAATATTCTTCCCATCACTGCAACTCTTTTCAATCCCTGAAGTGGCTTGAACTCCTACAACACCTCACATATATACAATTATCTACAGCACACAAACTTATATACAACCCCCTGAAATGCCCAGCCCTCATCTCCCTTCTAACTCTCTATCTACCAAATTGGGATCTCAGATCTGAAAATCAATCTCTTATCCAATTAAGTAGACCAAAACTCCCTGCAGGTCAGTATCTCTACTCTTTCACTGTAGCCAAACTGTGGAATCCTCTCCCATCTCATTTCTGAACCATTAATAGTGCCCCCTTATTCAAAAAGTCTTTACATGAATATCTCTCTTCTCAATGGCTCTGCCCATGTATTATTTCTAAATCCTCAATAACCTGATTTCCTGATATACCCATTCTACCCAATACTTTTTCTCCCTTCTTAATGTGTCACCCCTGGAAATCTATCTATATCCAATTTTGCCTCACACTGCACATGAAAATTAGTGCAGTTACCTACTCTTGCTTATGTATACTACATAATGTACTCAGAATAGTCCATCTGTTTAAAATGTATTATATAATTGTAAATGTGTATGAATTATCTGTATTCTCTATTAAACTCTACACACATGATACCCTGCTATTAACCAAAGTTGATTTGCCAACTACTAGCCATCTAATTGTACAATGTTCCAAGTTATTCTCCTGTTTGATACACTTTCTGTAACTTAATTATATTTTTGAAACTTTTGTTTAACATATTTCCCTTATCTTGTATTCTGTTATGGAGCTTTTCTCCCCGGGCCTCTACTGAAAATGGGCCCATTTCAGCCCAGTGGACTTTCCCGGTCAACAAAAGCAAATAAATAATAATAAATAATGTGTAGCAAGGAAATACACCATACAGTGGTCAGCTAAACAGAGCAGCAGAACCTAATATCCAGTACAACATAAAAAGCTACACTTAAAATCACAGATAGTCAGATGAACAACTTTAAATTAAGCCTGGAGCAAGCAGAATGCCAGGAAATCAAGCAAACTGTAGCATGTAGGGAATGAACGTTAGACGTAGAAGGAAATGAAAAGGGTGGAGAGTGAAGGAAGTAAGGGCTACATACATTACGTATGACTGCCTACTCAGCTGAGCAACACCTGCACAGACATAGAAGCCACAGCCAGTCTTATTACTGACTCAAGGAGGCATCAGATGAAAACTAGATTTATGACAGGTGGAATAACTTTAACGTAACCAACAAAAAATGGATCATAATACATTTATTTCTGCAGTAATTAGAAGTGCAAAGGAAACTTTTGTAATAAACACTATCATTGGCATGGCCAGGATTTTTGGAATTGTACACTGCTTCCTAAAATATAGCGCTACATGCCATAAATGTAGCCCTCAACCCCTGCAGTGCCTACTTAAGCAGAAAATTCATTCAGTCAACTATTCTAAAAAAGAGCCATTTAATAAAACATATAATCATGATTAAACAATTTAAATTCTAACACATCTTATAGCACAAAATAAATGCATTGCTTTAAAAATATACACCATGGCATACATGGAGTATGCATGCCTGCAGTGATGAATATTTTGTACAGAGCTGCTGGCACATATAGTTATGTAATCATGTGGATGTGGAGCACTGAATGTGCTATATGTGTTCTAAGAGGAGCTGCACTAAATATAAGAGGCAGTGCCCTGTTTAATTGTTATTTGTAAAGAAAACCCAGACAAGCTAGAGTTTTTGATGTGATAACTTAAACATCCTGTAGTGGATGCCCATGGGATATATGCAAATGACCCCTTCAAGACATCAAGTGTTTTAGCTACATGCTTTCTGAATATCCATAACTTTTTCTTTATGGGCATCAGCTAGGTTTAAAGACCCTATGTTTCTGAATTATAGCCAAGCTATCCACTTATGCTGTGCTGACGAGGTCAGCAAAAAGACTGAAACATGAATGTCTACAGCTACTGGGGTTTGGCTTTACTGGCCTGAATGTAACCATAAAGACTTAAAAAGTAAAAAAAAAAAAAAGTCATGGAAATTCAGATGCCATGTAGATAAACCACTTGATGTCCTGAAGAGGCAATTTGCATATATCTATGAACCTATGAACCTATATCCCATGGGCCTCCACTACAGGAGGTTTAAGGTATGACACAGTTAAAACTCTATAGCTTGTCTGAGTTTTCTTTGCAGTTTTTACTGAATGTTTTTTCCTATGTATCCTTTTTACCCTTTGATTTGGTTAGCTAAGAAAATCTGTTAGGAAAAAACACTTTTAATGGGCAGCATTTGTTTAAGTGACTGCTCAAAGTTATACATGAGGCAAATACAGAATACTATATCTGGGTAAACAAACAAGTTAACTGAAATACATTAACAAAATCTGAAAAGAGGAATTTCAAGCACAGACTTATTAGCACCACAGTTCCACTGGATGCAATGGAAACTGCTAGCTAGACAGCACCTGGGTTTTTCTAAAGACTTTTTAAGATGAAGTATTATGCAGCTACTTATTTTAAATCTGTAATTTATAGTAAAAGAGGAACCAAGACTGAAAATGTATATGGAACTGTTAAAACAACCGTGTCGCTGATGCTAACGGTAATTGAAGTAATGATTATGATAACAGCAGTTACTTTACTGACAGCTTCATAATGTAAATGCAACTACGCTAAACTGCAAATTTTATTTCTTCTGATTTCATTCTGAGTACTAGGAACATGTATCTCTGTGTATTCAAAAAGGGCAATATAATGACAAAATGACTTTTCACATACATCTAAAGGTCATCTTTGAAACAATTTCTGACTTATCTCACCGTTCAAAAATAAAGTGCCATTAAGACAGCCAATTTATCTTTGTCAGTCCACAGATATCTTTTCACCAAACAATATTTCAAACACTGAATTATTTTAAAATAACACAAGAAAAGCAATTTTAATTCTGCTGGACACTGCATCACAGTTTTATCTGCAGGCGATGGACATTTCTTTTAAGAGAAGATTTTCGTTATGTTTACTGGCTAAGGTTCACCTATTATGAGGGCAGACTGAGGTTGTGACCTGAAATTATTGTTCCTAATTAAAGATTTCCCACTAGTACAACATATGTACAAAGCTTCCTGTTTCTTTTAGCCTCAGGGCATGGCTCACATGGACCTTCTTTTACAGATAATGGGAAGTGCTGCAGGAAAGCCAAGTAGGGATCTGTAATTCTGAATACAAGCACCCAGAGTGAAAAATGGCAAACATGTGCCAGTCCTGAATGTAGAGTTTAACTGTAGGTGAATCGAAACAATAGTAGTTAAAAACTGTGAAAGTAGCAGACTCTAAATCCAACTTCAGACCAGTGACAAGTAGAGTACCACAGGGTTCAGTCCTAGGTCCTCTCCTGTTTGGAATCTACTTCTCTGAAGTGCAGGCCAACACAGAAGGTCTTTGGCTAACAAAGTTTGCAGATGACTGCAAACTAGGAGCCATAATAAAAACTCTTAATGATGTGGACATCCTACAAAAGGGTCTCACTGAGACAGATGCCTGGTGTCAAAGCCGTGGCCTCAAGCTCAATGCCAAAAAGTGCATTGTCATCCATTTTGGTAAAAACTCTGTACCCATGAACTACCACATAGGCGGTAGTCTACTTAACACCGAAAGTGTGATAAGAGACCTTGGGACACAGGTGGACAGTAGTCTCTCCTTTGATAATCACATCGCCACAGTAGTCAGGAAATCCTTCTACGTGGCACACCTCACCACAAAATGTTTCTCATCCAGGAAAAAAGAGGTAATTATTCCCCTCTACTCATCACTCATTAGACCCGTTATAGAGTACAATGCCCCTTTTGGTATGTACCTCACAAGACATCTACAACAACTGGAAAGGCAACAGAAATACCTCACAAAGAGGATTACCGGCCTCAAACAAATGCCCTATGCAGACCGTCTAAAAAACTCCAGCTTTACTCTGTCGCATATCGCCTACTCAAGAGGTGATCTCTGCCTAACATACAAAGCTATGTCAAACCCAGAGCTGTTGGACATGCTCCACTTAAAGAGATCCCAATCCCTCCGAGCTACATGCTCTAGGGACCTAAACCTTGTCACCACAATAAACAGAACATGCTGGAGGGATAGATTCCTGTCCCAGAGACTTCCCATACTCTGGAACAAACTACCTATCTATCTATATCAAACAAAGCTCCTCATTAGCACTCTTTAAGAAAAATCTTGATGATTGGATGGGAGATAGGAAATTCACCCCGGGGATCACTTCTGTGGCTTACTTGACAGGGACACAGGAAAATAATTTTCTTGGGTGGCGAAAGCCAGGGTACTGTTTGGCTAGGCTTATATAGGCCCTAGGGCCAATAGCCTAGTACCTACCTATGAACCTATGAACCTGTATGTGGTCAATAAAATTAGAATGTATAATGTAGTTAGTAGGTAGAGATTAAGGCATTAATTGTTTACTGCCTTCAGAATGTTATGTTATACAAGATTTTGGGTAGCAGCCAATATGTTTTTCTCATTATGATTGTTTTTCATTTATCTTCATATATACATTATGTTTAATAATAGCAGCAAGAATAATTTTGTTTTCCACACATCTTTAAAGACTATTGCTGCTAAATCAAGTTTAGAATACAAATAAAACCAACTACAACTAATACAACTTCAGCAGTAGTCTGGTGACACTTGAATTAGTTGTATTAGGTAGGAGCTATAAAGCAGTCAAATGGATAGAGAAGCACAGCTCCTTGTTTGGGAGACTTTAGGCAATAAATTGCCACTGGAATGCCCACTCAGTCTAATGGTCTTGACCAAATGGGCTTTGGAGAACCAAGCATGGAAGAGGTAACCCATAATCACTGAACACTATGAGAAATTATTAAAGGCTTTCAATGAAATTTGAACTCCATCCCACCTCAATACACTGTCCAATGACTGTATAATGTACTGCTTATTTTAAACACCCAGAATTGTTGTGTGTGTGTGTGTGTGTGTGTGTGTGTGTGTGTGTGTGTGTGTCTGTGTCTGTGTCTGTGTCTGTGTGTTTGTGTGTGTGTATACTAATGAAACACATGCAAACACGACTGATGAATAAATAAAATGTTTTTACTGGCACAAGAAGTCAGCCTCATACATTATATACCTCTGAACCAAAACAGACCCAACAGTCCCAAGATACACAGATATGTTTCAATACACATCTCAATGTCCTTTATAGTGGACAATGAAAGCATTCAATTTATTTATTAAACATTATTTCTGAGTTTCTTCTTTTTAGTGTTTATTTATTTATACAAATAAATAACAATTAAAAATACAAGTGTATGGTTTTCAAGTGAAAGAAATATAAATGAGAGAAAAATAAGATCCTTTTCTGTGACTTGAATCCGGAGCCACTGAAATGTTGTTCTGTTAAGAGTATGTAGTTCTTTTGAAGGTACTTTTGTTATGTGTCTTAACATCAGGTAGAAATTTGAAGCACCCAAACACTAATGCTTGCCAAAATACTATACTAGCCTAATCTCAGCCCATTTCCATAATGGCTAGACAGGCCAGACTGAGGTTGTACTCCTGAGTGCTCATTCAGTTGTTCAGGTTACATTTAAAAAGGGTCATGGAGCTACTCTGCTGTACCTGTATGAGGACTCTATTCCATAAAAGAGGTATCCTGTGCAAAAGATATCTGTCCGACTAACAGGTCCTACTTATGTGTCGGTGGATGTTTAGGTACCTTAAGTGGATATTGTGGATGTTATTCTTTTTTTCTGTCCTAACATAATCCTGTCAGCAGTCCCAGTGCTCCATGTTCTTTGCTAGGTCTATGGGTCTCCTGGCCACGCCACTCATTGCCAGACTAGTACTGAATTCCAACCAAGGCCAGCAAAGAGCTTATGGGTGTTCTAGGGGGACGGTCATATTGTCTGTCTTTTCCCAGCTGGTGGGGGTTTAAGCCTAACCCCTGGTTTTCTCCAGATGTGCGTTCATTTCAACATCTGTAGAGTCATTCAATGGGCAGATTGCATCAAGCTACTTCCTGCTTCCACAGGGAGCTACTGTCGACAAGCTCTCCCTCCCCATGGCTGTAGTACCTTGCAGTTGGCTTGCTATCTTCTGCAGGAAGTTCAAATTGTTTAATGCGCCTATACACATGCCTCCCTCCCTTCCAGCTGGGGCATGCCCATTGTCTCTACCACTCCATTACTCACCTCAGCCAGTGATTAAGCCCAAATCAGTCCCTCTGTAACAACAGAGTGACTTGTCTAAATGTTATTAGTTTTTTGGATATTTAAGAGCTTACATAGTAGTGGATCTTTTGAGGTTCTATGGGCATAACAAAGCTCTCCTCTCAATAGTTGATGGGAAACAGAAACTTGTGAAAGTCTTTAAACAACTTACTCAGGCATTATAAACTAGCTCAATAAATTAGGTATAAACACTTTTATTACCCACTGGATGGCTAAATGGCTCACTGATATAAGCCAAGAGGTCAAAATAGATGAAGTCACCACCACCAAGAGGCTAGTCACTGCCAGAGTGCCACAGGGCTGGGTACTGTGTCCACTCTTTTATGGCATCTATTTCTATGAAGTGGAAGTAAACACTGAAGGTTTATGGCTGACTAAATTTGCAGATGATTGCAAGTTGGGGGTTATCATCAACTTCTCTGCAGACACTAGCAATCCTCAAGAAGGCTTATCTATGACTAACAAATGGTGCCAAAGACATGGTCTTAAACTCAGTGCTAAGAAATGCATAATTGTACCCTATGGATTCATAGGTTCATAGGGAGGTACTAGGCTATCGTCCCAAGGGCCTACATAAGCCTAGCCAACAAGGTTCCCTGGCTTACTCCACCCAAGAAAGTTGTTTTCCTGTGCCACTGTCAAGCAGAGCCACAGATGTGATCCCTCGGGTGTATTGCCTATTTCCCATCCACTCATTAAGATTTTTCTTGAAGAGTGCTAATGAGGAACTTTGCTTGACATAGATGGGTAGCTTGTTCCAGAGTATGGGAAGTCTCTGGGACAGGAATCTATCCCTCCAACATGTCCTGTTTATTTTAGTGACAAGGTTTAGGTCCGTAGAGCATGTAGCTCAGATTGATTGGGATTTCTTTAGGTGTAGCTCTGGGTTTGACATAGCTTTATATGTTAGGCAGAGATCACCTCGGAGTAGGCGATATGCTATGGAGTAAAGCTGGAGTTTTTTTGAGACGGTCAGTGCAGGGCATCTGTTTGAGGCCAGTGATCCTCTTTGTGAGGTACTTCTGTGGCCTTTCCAGCTGCTGTAAATGTCTTGTGAGGTACATTCCAAAAGGGGCATTGTACTCTATAATGGGTCTAATGAGTGTCGAGTAGAGGGGGAACAATGACCTCTTTTTTCATGGATGAGAACCCTTTTGTGATGAGGTGTGCCATGTAGAAGGACTTCCTGACTACTGTGGTGATGTGATTATCAAAGGAGAGACTACTGTCCATCTGGGTCCCAAGGTCTCTTATCACACATTCAGTGTGCATGGATCGTGCTATCCCTAACAGAACCAAGATACTATCCTCCAAAAAAAGGAAGCCAATCTTGTGGTCCCCTGGCATAAACAAACTCTACAACAGAAGAAAGAAACTGTTGCAAAAAAGAGTAAAATCCCATGATTAGAGGAACTCCCTGGTCAGCCTCAGTAAAAAGCTGAGATCCCTCATAAAATCCTCCAAAGCTAGTTATGAAAACAAAGTCACCATTGATTCTAAAGACAACCACAAAGCATTCTATAGCTATGTCAAGAATCTCAATGACAACCCTCAGATCTGCTCTGAGTTACAGCACAATGGCACTAAATATACAGAACCAACTGATATTACCAACATCCTGGCAGATAGGTTCAGTGCTAACTTTACGCCGTTCTCACCCCCTAAAGGGCCCATCTCTATACCGAAAGAATGCAAAGTTCCTGTAATCATGGCTGCACAGTTAAAAAACACACTCTCCAAAGCCAACCACACAGCATCCAAGGGACCTGACAACATCCCAGGCTGCATTCTACATGAAATACAGAATAAACTGGCACACCACCTAAGCACCATGTTCAATCATAGCCTCACCTCAGGCTTTGTGCCCACTGAATGGTGCACAGCGATGGTTATCCCACTCCACAAACGGGGAGCCACCACGGACCCTGGGACTACTGCCCCATTAGCCTAATGTGCATGGTCTGCAAGGCCATGGAATGTATCATCATGGAACTTATAAACAAAGACATTGGTAATCTCCAAATTCTGGACCCCACCCAGTTCGGGTTTGTAAAAGGCAGATCATGTCTCCTAAATCTGATATATTTCTTTGAAGCAGTCACCAAAGCCATAGACGAGGGTAAGGTGGTTTACACAGCCTATCTAGATCTCGCCAAGGTTTTTGACACCATCCTCCACTCTGGAATTATAGATAAACTCACTAAACTAGGCATAAATCCCTATGTCACAAGAAGGGTTGACAACTGGCTCACTGACAGAACCCACACTGTGAAAGTAGCAGACTCCAAATCTGACTTCAGACCAGTGACAAGTGGAGTACCACAGGGTTCAGTCCTGGGTCCTCTCCTGTTTGCTATCTACTTTTTTGAAGTACAGGCTAACACAGAAGGTCTTTGGCTAATGAAGTTCGCAGATGACTGCAAACTAGGAGCCATAATCGAAAATCCTAACGATGTGGACATCCTACAAAAGGGTCTCACTGAGACAGATGCCTGGTGTCAAAGCAATGGCCAAAAGCTCAATACCAAAAAGTGCAATGTCATCCCCTTTGGTAAAAATTCAGTACCCATGTGCTACCACAAAAGCGGTAGTTTACTTAACACCAAAAGTGTGATAAAAGACCTTGGGACACAGGTGAACAGTAGTCTCTCCTTTGATAATCACATCACCACAGTAGTCAGGAAATCCTTCTATGTGGCACACATCACAAAAGGTTTCTCATCCAGGAAAAAAGAGGTCATTGTTCCCCTCTACTCGTCACTCATTAGACCCATTATAGAGTACAATGCCCCTTTTGGTACGTACCTCACAAGACATCTACAACAACTGGAAAGGCTGCATAAATACCTCACAAAGAGGATTACTGGCCTCAAACAAATGCCCTACGCAGACGGTTTCAAAAAAGTCCAGCTTTACTCCGTTGCATATCAGCTACTCAGAGGTGATCTCTGCCTAACATACAAAGGTATGTCAAACTCAGAGCTGTTGGACATGCTCCACTTAAAGAAATCCCAGTCCCTCCGAGCTACACGCTTTAGGGACCTAAACCGTGTCACCACAATAAACAGAACATGCTGGAGGGATAGATTCCTGTCCCAGAGACTTCCCATACTCTGGAACAAACTACATATCTATATCAAACAAAGCTCTTTATTAGGACTCTTCAAGAAAAATCTTGATTGGATGGGAAATAGGAAATCCACCCCGGGGATCAACTCTGTGGTTCTGCTTGACAGGGGCACAGGAAAATAATTTTCTTGGGTGGCAAAAGCCAGGGTATCTTTTTGGCTAGGCTTATATAGGTCCTAGGGCCAATAGCCTAGTACCTATCTATGAACATATGAACATTTAGTGTTAAGTAGACTGCTGTCTATGTGGTAGTTCATGGGTACAGAGTTTTTACCAAAGGGGATGACATTGCACTTTTTGGCACTGAGTTTGAGGCCATGGCTTTGACACCAGGCATCTGTCTCAGTGGGGCCCTTCTGTAAGATGTCCACATAATTTTGGAGCTCGACTATGGCTCCTAGTTTGCAGTCATCTGCAAACTTCATTAGCCAAAGGCCTTCTGTGTTAGTCTGTACTTCAGAGAAGTAGATACCAAACAGGAGAGGTCCCAGGACGGAACCCTGTGGTACTCCACTTGTCACTGGTTTGAAGTCAGATTTGGAGTCTGCAACTTTTACAGTGTGGGTGCTGTCAGTGAGCCAGTTGGCAACCCATCTTGTGATGTAGAGATTTATACCTAGTTTAGTGAGTTTAGCTATAATTCCAGAATGGGGGATGGTGTTGAAAGCATTGGCGAGGTCAAGATAGGCTGTGTGAACCACTTTACCCTCATCTACGGCTTTGGTGACAGCCTCAAAGAAGTCAATCAGGTTCAGGAGGCATGATCTGCCTTTCACAAACCTGAACTGGGCGGGGTCCAGAGTTTGGAGGTTACCAATGTCTTTGTTTATGAGTTCCATGATGATGCGTTCCATGGCCTTGCAGACCAGGCTCGTCAGGCTAATAGGACGATAGTTCCTGGGATCAGTGGTGGCTCCCCCTTTGTGGAGTGGGATAACTGTTACTGTGTGCCATTAAGTGGACACAAAGCCTGATGTGAGGCTATGACTGAACATGGTGCTTAGGTGGGGAGCCAGTTCGTTCTGAAGATCGTGTAATGCAGCCTGGGTTGTTGTCTGGATGCTGTGTTCTTGGCTTTAGAGAGTGCAGTTCTTACCTGCGTAGTTGTGATTACAGGGATTCTCCATTCTTCCAGTATAGATATGGGCCCTTTAGGGGATGAGAGGGGGGTAAAGTTAGCACTGAACCTATTTGCCAGGATGTTGGCAATATCCGTTGGTTCTGTTATTTTCATGCCGTTGTGCTGTAACTCGGAGCAGATCTGGATGTTGCACTTGAGATTCTTGACATAGCTATAAAATGCTTTGTGGTTGTCCTTAGAATCAGTGGTGATTTTGTTTTCATAACTAGCTTTGTAGGATTTTATGAGGGATCTCAGCTTCTTACTGAGGCTGACCAGGGAGCTCCTCCACTCATGGGATTTTACTCTCTTTTGCAACATTTTCTTCCTTCTGATGTCAACCATCCTGGCTAATTACCATGTTGATAATACACCTCTAAGGGTCGACAAAGTGATCAGGCATCTGGGAATGCACATAGACAGTAGCCTTACCTTTGACCATTACATGGCCACAGTGGTGAGGAAATCCTTTTATGTTGTGCAACTTCTAAGTAAGGCATGGCATCTAGGTCCAAAGAGGTCAATATCACACTGCACTTTGCCCTTATCAGACCAGTCATAGAGTACCTCGGAGGATCCTTACAAAAAGAATACAAGGCATAACAAACCTGCCTTACACAGAGCACCTTAAAGCCCTTTCCCTCTACACAGTCTGCTATGGATTGCTGAGAGGTGATCTATGCCTGGCTTACAAAGTGTCTGTAAACCCTACACTTGTGAATCTACTGCACATTTGTAAGTCAAACAGTACAAGAAACACTAAGTCTAAGGACCTGAATTTTGTCTGTGACTTAAATAGAACGTGCTGGAGAGACAGATAAGTGTTGTAGACACTGTCCCTCCTAAGAAGCAGGGTTCCCATCCATGTGAAGCTGAATTCATCTATTACCTGTTTTAAGCACAACCTCGACCAGTGGATGGGGAATAGGAGATTTTCACTGAGGCTGGCACACATGTCCCTTATGGACAGACGTAGATTATAAATGCCTGGCTCTCAATGTCCTATTTGGATACAGGATGTCATAATTTTTTCATGAAAATCTGGATAGGCTTAGAATGACCTCCTGGGTCATTAGCCTGGTATAAATCTATAAAATCATAGGGGCTCAAGGAGGGCATACCTTTGATTTTTTTAAGGAAATATTATGGTCTATTGATCTGGACCATATGCCTAGCCAAGTACATACCAAAGGGAGTGTTATGCTCTTATTACTGATCTGATAAGGGAGGGGTAGAAGGGCACAATGACTTGTTTTTATCTGGAAGATATACCCCAGTGACTATTCTGGCTCTAGAAAAGGATATCCTAGCAACACTGGCCATGTCAATGAAGGTACTCAAGTCCCTAATGACTGAGTCAATTTTTAGGGGACTGTTGCCAATGCCAAAAGAGCAGAAGTTCCTAGATTCACCACAGGACACAATGCTGCAGTTTTGGCATTTAGTTTGAGGACATGGTCCAACCACCACTTGTTGGCAAGAGTTAGTTAGGCTCTCCTAGAGAATATGTAGATCATATGGGGTATTTATGACAGCTCTGAGTTTGTACTCATTGGCAAACTTCAACAGACACAGGTCTTTGGTGTCTGCTTTAACATTAGAAAAGTACATACCAAAGACTAGTGGTCTCAGGACCAATCCCTAAGGGACATCACTGTTAACCACTCAGGACCTGAGAGTGTGCCTGCAACACTAACAGACTGAGTTTTGCCAGTCAGCCAGTTTCTTATCCAGTGGGTAACATAAATGTTTGCATTTAACTGGATTAGGTTAACAATGATATCTGAGTTTTGAATTGTATTGAAGGCTTTGGCCAAGTCTAAGTATGAAAGTACAGTAATTTAAGTACTACTTACCTATAACAGTAGAGTTTCAAATTTCTCACTGCCTCAGTGACCTTTGGGGTTATCTGCCAAGGTAACTCAGTACTGGCCAGTTTTTAAAAGCTCAGACTCTCCTCCCTCCCTGTTTCTTCCTGTGACAGATGATTGGCTGAGCATATCCTGAGAGGAAAACCTTCACTGTCAAAGGAAGTCAATGCTCAGGCTTTTTTACTTCCACAAAGAAGGATAGGAAAGTACCCGAAGCCAGAATCATATAGAAAGAGTATTCATAGCAAATCACAATACCACATAAAAACCACATCCAACAACAACCGAGTTAAAGAGGTTGAAAAGGTTGACTGGTTGATTTCTTTGAAACAGTCACCAAGGCCATTGACGAGGGGAAGGTGGTCCACACAGCCTACCTGGACCTCGCAAAAGCCTTCGATACAATACCCCACTCGGGCATTATAGATAAGCTCACCAGCTTAAATATAAACCCCTATGTCACTAGATGGATTGCAAATTGGCTCAAGGACAGAACCCACATGGTTAGAATTGCTGGAGCCATGTCAGACTCCAAACCAGTTACAAGTGGTGTCCCACAAGGCTCAGTCCTGGGACCTCTCTTGTTCGGTATATATTTCTTGGAGGTACAAGCCAACATGGAAGGACTGTGGCTGACCAAGTTCGCAGATGACTGCAAACTGGGCGCCATAATCGACTCTCCAGCCGACACAAGCATCCTCCAAAAGGGCCTCATAGAAACAGACAATTGGTGCCAGAGCCATGGCCTCAAGCTAAATGCCAAAAAGTGTATAGTCATCCCCTTTGGCAAAAACAAAGTGCCCACAAATTACCACATAGGTGGTAATCCATTAAGTACAGAAGAAGTAATTATGGACCTGTGGACCCAAGTTGATAGCAATCTCTCATTTGACAACCACGTGGCCAAAGTGGTTAGAAAAACATTTTATATAGCCCACCTAATCATGAAGGGATTCACATCTAGATCAGGGGACGTCATCGTGCCTCTTTACTCATCCCTCATCAGGCCCATAATTGAGTACAATGCCCCTTTTGGGATGTACCTTACCAGACACCTGCAGCAACTGGAAAGACCCCAAAAGTACCTCACCAAGAGGATCAAAGGGCTCAAACAGATGCCATATGCTGCCCGGTTAAAGAAACTTCAGCTCTACTCAGTGGCATACCGCCTGTTCAGAGGCGATCTGTGCCTGACGATAAAGCCATGTCCAACCCGAATTAATGGACATGCTGTACCTCAGAAAATCCAAATCCCATCGAGCTACGCTCGAGACTTGAACCTCAGCACTGAAATAAATAGGACATGCTGGAGGGACAGATTCATAACCCAGAGGCTCCCTTCACTCTGGAATAAAATCCCAGTCCAGGTTAGGCAGAGTCCCTCATTGACTCTCTTCAAGAGGAATCTTGATGAGTGGATGGGAGATCGTAGGTTTACCCTGGGTATCACTTCTGTGTCACTGTTAGACAGAGGCACAGTATACTAACCTCGAAAAAGGGCATAAATTTAAAATGGGTGGCGAAAGCCAAACACATTCTGGCTAGGCTTATAAATGCCCTAGGGCAGATAGCCTAGTATGAACCTATGAACCTATGAAACCTACCTTAACAATGCACAATCTGGGGGATGGTGGGTAGTTGCTGCCACTAAGGCAGTGAGGAATATGAATGTCTACTGTTACAGGTAAGTAGAACTTAAGGAACTGTAGTATGTTGATCATTCTCACTTCCTCAGTGGCACTTTAGGTAGATTACCAAAACCTACCCTACCTGGGAGGTGGAAGGATAGGTATCCTGGAGCTCCTGGAGAATGGGCCTAGCAAAGCCTGCTCTGGACCTTGAAAATTAATCTAGTTTATAATGCTTTGTGAAGGTATGAACAGAGAACCAGAATTTTGCCTCTAGAATCCTTCTAGAGTCCAGCCCTTTCCAATCTGCCATCAGAGAGGATAAGGCCCTGGTTAAGTGAGCTTTAACCTTACCTGGAAGAGATTTACCATGGGGTGAGTAACAAAAAACAATAGCAGAGGACAACCACCATGCAATATTTTGCTTAGAGAGAGGTCATCCTTTCTTAACCCCTTATAGGAGAAAAGCAGTTGCTCTGCATTCCTAAAAGGCTTTGTTCTGTCAAGGTAGTATCTGAGCTGCCAATGTGCCTTCAATGTATGTAGAATGTTTTCAACCTTGTTTTTAGTATCAGGCTGCAAAACTGAGACTGATGGCTTGATTCAAGGTAAATTTAGAAATGACTTTAGGCATGAATGATGCATTAGAGTGTAGCATTACCCTGTACTTGGAAAAATCAGACAGGGTTGGCCCACCATTAGGTCTTGCAATTCAATGACACACATTACAGATGTCAGAGCAATTAGTAAAACAGTCTTCCAAATAACAAACAATAAATCAGACTGGCAGACAGGTTCAATAGAAGGTAAGGTCAATTTTTCAAGAACAAAGTTGAAATCCTGGAGAGGAAGAATATGCTTTCAAGGGTTCACGTGTAGAATACTCCTTTCATTTACTGTATTACCACAAAAAGAGATGACAGAGGGGGATCCATGGGCAGGCAAGCTGAGATGACTGTAAGATGTGCTTTGATAGAAGCATATGACAAACCATCTCTATGTAGCTCAAACAAATTTATCAAAATCAAAAGGGTTAAAACCCTTTTGAGACATTTGTTATTGGCTAGGCACCACCTAAAAAAATCTCTTTTACTTGTAAAAGTAAGATTTTCTAGTTGCAGGTTTTTTTGCCTCCTTAAATACCTGCTGCATATCCTCATGGACAAAGTGCCTAAAAGGTACCAGAATGGAATCATCCTGGCTGTCAGCTGCAATTGCTCTAATTTGGGGTGTACCATTCACCTCGGATGCTCTGTGAGCAGATCCAGTGTGTTAGAAAGCTTGTGGTAATTGCTCTCAGCCAATTCCATTAAAAGAGTGAACCAATTTTGCTTAGGCCAAAAGTGGTTTACCACAATGATTTTTGATAATTACTTCTGAATCTTTAGAAGTACCTTGAGAATCATTGGAAAAGATGGCAATGCATCCAGGAACATTCTTGACCATGGGAATGAGAGAGACTTTCTCTGGAAGGAAGTTTTGAACAGAATTGTTCAGCTGTCAGTTTTAAAAGGAGGAAAACAGTTATACTTTAGGTGTTTCCCACATCTGGATCAAGTCCTGGAAGACCTCCACAAAGAGCTTCTACTTGTGAAGGTCTGTCCAGTATCTGGCTAGTTTGTTTGGCACTTTGTTTTGCTCTGTTGAAATTTATGAAGCCAGAAGAGTCGGAGAATACTGTAGAGCCAGGTCTCAGGCCATCATTGGCAACCAGAAATGGAGGTATGAATTTGTATCCCTTTGCTTGTTCAGGTACCACATCACAATAGTGTTGTCTGTGACCACTAGAAGAGGACCTGGAGTCCATAAGTGATGAAGAACATTTTAAGGTATGAACCACTGCCAACATCTGTTTTACATTTATGTGCTTTCATCTGTCCTGTGGACCTCACAATCCTTGCACTTGAACTCCCATGGACACTGATCCCATGCAAAATCTGAAGAGTCTGTATTGACAGATTGAACAGGGGTCTGAAGAGAGAAAGGGAACCCTGGATACATAGACAGTTGAGCCCTCCACTACTGCAGTTCCTGTTCCACAAATCCCAGTATCAGTACCTGGAAATCCAAGGGATGAAGATGCTGGCTCCAGCTATTCTTTGAGTACAATTGAAATTTTCTCATGTGTAATCTGGATAGTGGTATCATGAGGATCATTGGTATCATGAGGCCTATAATTTAGAGGAACTCTCTTGGTGAGGCCACTTACAGAAGTCAGAAATGCAAGAAAATGCCTTGATAGGTCATAACATCTACTGGCAGGAAAGGGACATCCTTTTTTATTGTGTCTGCCAAACATCCCAGGAATACAATTCATTGAGAGGGTGTCTGGAAGGAATTTGGAAGGTTCAGTTTGAAGCCCAGATGGGAAAGGAGGGATGAGACTTTGTCTAAGGACTCCAACCACCTGGAAAGAGAAGGTGACTGATTTGAAATCAGTAAGTCATCTAAAGATGTATAGGGTTCAGTAATAGGCAACCACTGGAGCCAGACACTTTGTAAACCATTAAGGTACAATAGATAGCCTAAAGGGTAAAGCAGAAAACTGATAATGTAATCCAGGCACAGCAAATATCAAAACTTTCCTGAAACTGAGTGCAACAGTAATATTACGATGTGTCCTTGAGATCTAGAGTCACCATGAAACAGTCTTCTGGAAGCAGTGCTAAGAATGACTGTAAGGTGAGCATTTTGAATTTTGGAATTTTTACAAAGGTGTTTAGAAAGGACAAATCTAGGACAGGTCTCTAGGAATACTCATTTTTTGGAACCAAAAAGATACTGGAGTAAAATATTTTGCCTTTGTGTACTGCAGTCACTGGTTCTATGACATCTGCTTCTAGCATGTGACAGAAAACTGGAGGAAACAGCTGTCTTGTCTGGTGGGTCTGGGGAAATTCCCCTGAAAGTGGGTGGGTTTTCTATTCACTGTCAGGAATATCCTCTCTGAATTATTCTCAGAACCCATTTGGTCTGAAACTATTTGTGGCCAGGCTGCAGGGTTGAGAGGGAGCCTGGGGAAAGGAGGAAGAGAAGGAAGGCCAGAGGGAGGTTGAGGTGCTCTGTGACATGGCATAGTTATTCTTTTTGCAGGGGGTTGAATCTTTTTTATAAAGGAATAACTCTTGTTTGGTTTCAAAGAATTATCCACCTACCATTTCATTTTGGATCTCTGACTTTTGTTTGGCTGGGATTTTTGTTTGTTCTGCCCCTTGAAGGAAGCTGCCTTGTTTGGGGAGAACTTGGGTACATGAAAAATCCAAGATACCCCATGAATTAATTTATTGCTATCATCCCACTGTTTCAGAATCTGTGCAACAGAGGGCCCAAACACCAATCCAGAAATTAAAGGCACATTCATATTTTTAGCCTTTAAATAATTGCCTATGATTATGTAACCAAGCACACCATCTTAATATAATAGAAGAAGCAACATTTCTCAAGACTGGATTTGCACATTCAAGCACACCTCTAAAAGCATGTTTCAAAACTGAGCCAAATTAGAAACAATTTTGTTCATATAAGACTTTTGCTCTGCAAGTAAGGATGCAGAAAAATCATCCAAACTGTATGTACACTGTAATATAAATTTCACATATTTAAGGCTAGATTATTAGAAAGTGATGTCTTTTTGCTTCAAAGGTCTAACCATTTTCCCTCTTTGTCTGCAGTTGATGGATTAGAGGAATCCAAAATCTTTTTATCTGAGCAGGCATCTGCAGAGACTGCAGCCCGGTCAGCAGTCAAATGAGATAAGAGTCCTGTTATATCTGCGTAGATCCTATATTTTTTCTGAGCCTTTTTAGGGACTACTGGAAGAGATAACTGAGTCCTTCAGTTAATTTGATAAATGTCTTCTAAGGGGGGGGGGCATAGAATTGGGAATCTCATCCTGTATGACATCATATACCCTGCCTAACTCTGGGATAGTTCCCAACTGCTTCCAAGCAAAAACATCACTAGATCTGGCAATCATTTGAGAAAAAGTGAACACTTGTTTGGACTTAAGCTCAGGTTCACCTTCCAAAGAATCATAGTGACTGGACTCGGTGTCAGCTAGGAAATCACCATTGTCCCCATCAGATTCCTCATCATTCTCTGAAACAACAGAAAGGTCTCTAGCCTAATTAGCTATGTAGGGGAACACAAGCACCAGCTTTAGCTGTCTGCAGAAAATAAACCACAGCAGCCCTGTAAACAGCTACAATCTGATTATCAGCTGTATAATGAAGTTTCTGTTTCTTTTTCTTGTGAACTTCACTACTAGGTAAAATATCTGGGGACAGAGTATTATGTCTGGCAAAGGGTCTTTTAACCCGGACTACTCCTGAACTAAAGAATCTGGTGTTCCATACCTGTGCCAGGTACTGGAACAGCCCCAGAATATTTGTCTAAACCCTGTTCCATAGTGGCTCGCAAAGCTAAACCAGAGAGAGACAGGGAAAAGGATAAGAGGTCTGTGGGCCAAGTTACGGCTCCAACAGAGTCACTAACTGTAGGATGAGCATATTTTTCTTTTTTTTTTCTTTTTTTATATACAACTGGATTTGATGGATGGGTACCAGAGTTAGAATCCATTAAGTCAGGGGCGAGAACACCAGCTAGCTCTCTCTATCTCCTTTACTCTCTCGCCTATCAGAATGTGTAAAGAATGGATTGATATAAACTACTGTTTTTAGAGCATACAATATGCTATTGAATTATGATATACCCAACATTGACGTTTAACCCAGTTGTATAAAACTCCTTAGTTTGCTTATTACTAATTCAAAATTGTATAATTCAAAAATTTTTTTTGTCTTTATTACTGTAAATAGAGTGGCGTTCGAAAGACATGCGTGAATGGGCGTGCCTTCTTTGAAGGTTGGGCATCGGGCTGGCACCTCGCCACCATAAAAAAATCGACTGCCAGTCATTAGCGGACCGGAGTTCTGCTGTGGCGACCCCTAACCGGGAAAAGCCGAAAGAAAAACAACAACTGTTTGTAACTTGGAGCTTTTCTCCTCGGGACCCCACTAAAAATGGGTTTCTGACCCAGTGGACTTTCCTGATCAACACATGTCAATAAATAAATAAATAAAAATAAATAAATAAACTGACAGAACTAAATAATGTATCACAATAAGTAATCAAAGTTTCTAGTAATAGGTATGTCCCCACACAAACAAACACTGCCAAACTGTCCTATTATCATAAAAAGACAGTTTGAAGTATGTTCAGAATTGTTTTACAACTGACAGAAGTTAAAGAATTTCCAAAAGTCCAAACACAAAATCAACCAACGTGCCAAACAGTGTTACAAATTATCTTCCACATTTTAACCATGTTGAACTGCGATAAAATAACATCTAATAACGATTTACACTATATTTTGTTATGAGAAGGAGAACATTTTCAACGGCACATTCAAATAACTTAATTTATGATCTAATGTTAAAAACACATGGACCAGTCATACATAGTGTAAATAATGTATAAATGCTAAAAAATCTAAGTTCTGCAATATTTTCCTGTCAAAAGATGAAATTAAAGCAGAGTAACAACAGCAAAGACAGCCCCTTCTAACAGAACAAATACACACTGCACTTCTGATAAGAATACTGAAAATTTCCTCAGAAACAAGAAAAACAATCATTTGCCAAACATCAAAGCCAAATACACACTGCTACAAGCAAGAATTCCCACAAGAATTACTGTAAACACTGATAGAAATAAAATATTAAAATAACTGTATATATTTTAAATAAACATAAAAATGGAAAATAATAAATCTAATATTAAAATGAGGTACAGGATGTCATCAAATGGGGCTTATCTGAGCAGTGGGAAGGATACAGTTAAAGTTTGAACTAAATTTGTATTTTAATAAATTGCCAGTGTCCTCAGGGTATGAGTACATAATGTTATTTTACATTAACTCAGAGCATTGCAGGTTAGTATTTCTTAGATTCCTGACATAGCGAAAACAAACAATGTGGTTATCCTAAGAATATGTGGTAATTCACAGATCGTACTTGCCCTAGAGTGATTTTTTTTTTTTTGCTAGGTTCTTTGTTAATCATTTTGAGGTCTTGAGCTCTTCCTTAGCTGATGGGGTGTTAAGCTTGCTTTTGTGGACTAGGAGTTTCTTTCTTCTACTCTATAGTTTGAAGATACTAAGGTTCCACTATGCTCTTATATTTGGCATTGTATTTATGTCTTATGTGGAATAAGTCCTCAGTACTAACTTGGAGGTAGGTGTAAATTTATACATGAAAATTGCAGACTGTGAAGCAGGGTCAGCTAGGTGAAGAGGGTGTTTGAATTTCATTAGGTCATCAGTTAGTTGGAGCAGATTTACCTAAGAGTAGTCTTTATAGATGGAGGGTGCTCGAGGTGATTCAGGTCTCACATCTAGAGTAAATGCTACTGCACAGTGGTCAGATATGAACAGTTATTTGGTAACTGTGGGCTCCAAGCTTAAGGAGCTATATTTGTGAGACTAAGACCAACATTTTACAACCCCTCATTGGGATTTGGACTAGTTGGCCCAAGGAGTTGTCATTAATGGAATCCAGGAATCTCTGTGCATACTTGTTTGTAAAGATGTAGGTTCTCCAGTTAATAAAGAAGTAGTTGAAGAAATTTAAGAGGATGAGGCTAGCTTCTGTGGTGAGGGATATCAGTTTATTAAGATATGCGTCATGTTCTGCTAGTGTCATACAGGGGTTAAAGTAGTTGGCTACTATGTGATAATAGGTTTTCTTTATCATAAGAAGAATGTTGAGGAGTTCTAAGTCATATTACACAGATTCACCTCCAGCAGCTACAATGTCCAATTCTGCCTTGGGTCTGAAGGAGTGGTAGGCATTAAAACCCTACAATGTGGGTACATTTTTACTGTTCTGAAACCATGTTTCAGTAATTATGTGTTTATCAATATATAGGGTTTAGCAATACCTGTAAGGAGTGGAACTTTTTGTTTTGACTTCTAGCATTCAGAACTACTATTTTTATATGATTTTGATTGTGGTGGGTAATGTGGATAATTTGAGAAGACTGACCTTGCCTATAAAAGGCACTAAGGGGGGAATAAAAAGTCTTAGCTAATATAAAGAGACCACATGGTGATAGAGACAGACAATCCCTAGCAAAACAGCTGGTGTTGGTAATCATCTCATCCCAGCTGATATACACTGGATTCTCCATAGAATGACATCAGCTGGTGTTGGTTATCATCTCATCCTAGCTGATATACACTGGATCCCCCATAGAATGACATCAGCTGGTGTTGGTAATTATCTCATCCCAGCTGAAATACACTAATCCCCCATAGAATGACATCAGCTGGTGTTGGTAATCATCTCATCCCAACTGATATATACTGGATCCCCCATAGAATGGCATCAGCTGGTGTTGGTAATCATCTCATCCCAGCTGATATGCACTGGATCCCCCATAGAATGACATCAGCTGGTGTTGGTAATCATCTCATCCCAACTGATATATACTGGATCCCCCCATAGAATGGCATCAGCTGGTGTTGGTAATCATCTCATCCCAGCTGATATGCACTGGATCCCCCATAGAATGACATCAGCTGGTGTTGGTAATCATCTCATCCCAGCTAATATATACTGGATCCCCCATAGAATGATATCAGCTGGTGTTGGTAATCATCTCATCCCAGCTGATATATACTGGATCTCCCATAGAATGACATCAGCTGGTGTTGGTAATCATCTCATCCCAGCTGATATATACTGCATCCCCCATAGAATGACATCAATAGCTATGCCAATAATTAAAGTAAGGTATCTTTTGTTTGTAATTGTAACATCATTCTTGGTGATGGTATGATATGTCTCAGTCCTAGTTTCACTCCCTTTCCCAATGCATATTCAGAGACCTCCATTATGTTCCTCTTCATTTGATTAATTGAGGTACATATCAAGTCATTCACTTCCAGGTGTGCAATTATCAAGTCAAAATAAAGGCTTTAGTGGTGTTACATATCCTGACATCTCAGAGGTAATGTACCATTAGGGTTAAAGCCTTTAGTGATGTTATGCATCCTGGCACTTCACAGGCAACTATTACCCTGTCTTTGCTCAGCCTGGTGAAAGGAGAATCTGTGTGTTTAACTATCAAGTCACTTATAACCATAACCATAACCATAACCATTATTATAACCATTATTGCTAGACAAACTAGTCTGATTTTTCTGCCTTAAGGGTTTCTGCATTTTAGTAATGTGACCCTGTTAGTGTCTATATTTCCTATAGTGTCAGGGTGACCTTTATTGTGATATGAGCTGTTGATGTTGGGTTGCATATAGGAGGTGAATTTGGGGGATTAGGCTGATGGCTAGTCTTCAGAGTTCTAAAAGGCTTAGACAAAGATTTAACATAAGAAAGCTTAGAGTTTGCAGTCGGTGGATGTTGCATTGACACAGTTGGAGGTAAGACAGTGTTGAGTTCACAGCTTGTAGATGGCAGAGAGAGACACACATCCATGTGAGTATTTACACTTCTCACAGATAAGTCCTTTGGGTTTAATAAGAGTTTGCTATCAGTATTCATGAAGCAGTAAATATACTGCCTCAGGATTTATTCCATGTGGTATTAGGCTGTAAATACAGGAGGTGGTTGTGTTTTGACTCACCATGATAACCAGTTCTGCTAGATTTTAAATAAATGAGCATCTAAAGAGAGGCTGGAGAAATATAACAGCTGTGCAAGTTTGTTGGATTGGTTATACGTTCAGCATAAGCTTGTGCTGTTCAGTGCTATGTGCTATTGAAATACTGCTACTGTGAGAAGAAAACAAAAGAACCAATAAAACTAGGTGAAATCTGAATCCCAAGTACTGTAAACTACATAGAATCTGCAGCAATCAGTTTAGCTCTCACTTAGATGAATAACAAATGATTCTAAGATGGTCTCTACCCTCGGACAAGCAGATTTACTAAAGTCAGTCACTTAAATGGAACAAAACCATATTAAACAAAACAGAACAGTTTTAAATGGCTAATGTGTAACCATCAATATCTGACAAGGCAGTATTAGCTGAAAATGAATAAAAGTATAAAAATAATATAGGAATGCAAAACCAGTTCAAAATGCCTAAATGAGTATAAACAAGTAACAGGCAATGATAAAGCAGCTCAAAACAGAATAGCTAGATGATTTCAGCATAGACAAACAAAAATAACTTCTCTGGCTTTTTTCCCCTCTTTTTTTAGATGCGGCAGCTAATCCATCAGTGAGATCACAATGTTGAGCTCTCTACAGTCATTTTAGGAAGATAAAAGTGGAACTGTGTCCCACACAGAAAATACAGCAGAGGAAAACAAAAGAAACGTGAAGACTAGGTGAAATCTGAATCAAAAATGCTGTAAACCACCCATAGCGTTCAGCAATCAGTTTAACTATAACTTAGATGAATCGCAACTGATTCTAAGATGGTGTCCACCCCTGGCCAAGCAGATGTACTCAAGGCATGATTTAACTGGAACAAAAACAAACAAACAAACAAATAAATTAATTAATAAACAAGGCTGGTCAGCTCAAACAGCTAAAATATAACCAGCAATTATTAGACAAGACAGTATTAGCTGACAATAACTAAAATGGTACAAAAAAGGGCAGGCAATGCATAAACAGCTCCAAGTACAAAGGTTGCATCTCCTTTTTGATGCCAAGAAAATTACAAGGTTATATGCCTGAGTTATTATATCTGGCAATTGGATTCTTGCTCCCCTACAATACAACATGAGGGTAGAAGGTGGAAGTTCTATACCCTGGAGATGTTGGTTCAGAGATGAAATGCTAACTGAAATCGTATTTGCTTCAGATGGTAGTAGTTAAGGCAGATGTTAAAAATCCCACAGTATGTACATGGCAGAGTGGCACTTTTATTAATACAATGATTAAATAATACATAAGTTATAAAAATTAAATTTAAAAGAGAAAGCAGAATGACACACAACATTAAGTTAACACTGTCTTCAAAACATAGATGTATTATGCATTTTTGGAGACTCAGGGAAAAGGATTCTTATTGCCCAATTTTTTCTTAGAGAGAATGTTCCTTCGGCTCATATTCCAAATATAACACAATAATAATCATACTGCAATCCAGTCCTTTTCTTTCTAGCCCCACTCTTATGTATGTTTGCTATGACTCTCAGCTGTGGACAGATTCATCATGGAGCTTATCAAAAAAGTTAGATATGGAGCAGCATTGATTTGTTTAAGGTGAAATAGTGCTTTTAGAATCTTCTATCATTATTTGAAGAGGTAACTGCAACATTTAATGAAGTGCTGAAAATGCATACTGCTTATCATGACCTTGCTAAGGTATTTAGCACAAAGCCATACAAAGAAGTAACTGACAAATTGATATAATCAAAGTGTCCTTGAAACTTGTAAAAGGTACAAGAGCTGTTCTCCTACAATGGAGAAACTAATAGAATTCTCTCTCCCATATGGTTAAGAGTGTTGAAAGGAAAATACTGTTATTTGTAAGTACTGTTTATTTAATTGTCCTGCTTTGGGAAAATTCTTTTGTAATTAGTAGGAAGGAATACTGAAATTGTGTTGACTGAAAAGAGGCCACATTATGCTGAACTCTGGAAATAATCAATGAGCACTGTTATAAATATACTGGATTTTATTGACTTGCATTTACAGCAGAAGTGTTTGTAGAAGTACACTAGCAGTGCATTGCGAAGTAGAAAGTCTTAATTTGTTATGGTAATCCAGCTTTTTGAAAGCCAGTATATCATAAATCTGACAATCAAACATATGAACTCTTTTATATATATATATATATATATATATATATATATATATATATATATATATATATATATGGGTCCCCTTTACATGGTTGACTTTTCACAAAGTCGACTTTCATGTGGCTGAGACCATATGATCGACTTTTGAAAAGCTGACCATGGGGAACCGCTATCTCTGTACAGTGCAGAATGGGAAAATTTCCCTCTTCCACACTGTAGTGTGATCTTGGAGTTGGTATATTTAAGTTACGGGGGGTGTGAGGGGGGGCAGAGCCCCCTAAGGGGGGTGCAGGGGGACTTACCCACCTGCTAACAGTTTTAAGGTAAGTGTTTGTTGTGTTTTTGTGTTTATTTCACATGGTCGGCTTTCCGAAAGTTGATCATATGGTCTCGGCCATATGAAAGTCGACTTTGTGAAAAGTCGAACATGTAAAGTAGACCTATATATATATATATATATATATATATATATATATATATATATATATATATATATATATATATAGATAGATAGATATATATATATACATATATAAATGCTGTCTCCTGTAACTAAACTCAGATTTATTTTAATGTGGTTTCTTCAGTTTCAAAAGCTCTGAAATTATTTTTCAATACCAAAATACACTATGCAACAATGTTATTGGGCTAATGATTACCAAAAGGAGATGTCAACACAGAGTGAAAGAATTGAGCATTCCCCGTATATGTAGACCTGGGGGCGGGGTGTAACAATAGATCCATTAGAAATTAATGCATTGTTTGTTGTTGCCGAACTGTATGTCCCTCTTAAAACTAAACACTGCCAAGATGAAGGCAAGTGACCAACTATCCAAACCTATAGATAAGATAAAATTAGGCACTCTAGCCATAGGCAAGGCTTCAGGATTAAATGGGGTAAAGGCTGATTTTTGCAAGCTTTATTATGTAGATTTGATTGATCCATTTCTTAACTTATTTGAGGAAGTGGAGACAATGGGAACATTTGACAGCCATAGCTTGGAAGCCAAGGTAATTTTATTACCTAAACCTTTATAGGATAGGTCAATGGCAACAAACTATAAGACTATTTCACTGACGAATATAGGTGTGAGAATCTATGCTAAAAGTATAGCGAAATGCCTCGAAACATTAATGAGGGATTTTATACCCTCCAGTCATCATGGTTTTATTAATACCAGAGGAAACATACCAGAATTGCTTAAGCTGTAGTTAAATTTATAGACATGGGCTGAACAATCTGAGAAGCTGGCAATAACAGTATTGATAGACTTGCACAAATCTTTTGATTTGGTTAATTTGGATTTTATGTGAGAGATTTTTATGTGAGAGATTTTAATACAACACAAATTTCTAGAATAATTTATATGGAAATGTAGACTACTTTATTCTAACCCAGTAACCAGGGTGGATATTAATGGCCTGTTGTCAAAGCTAGTGAAGTTACATAAGGGTATTAGACAAGACTACCCCCCTCTCTCCTTATCTGTTTATTCTACATGATCATTGTTAGACCACCATTGCAATAGCCTAAGCTATATGGGGCATACGGATTAGGAATGAATTAGACAGCCAATGTCCAAAGCTTTAGGGCATCATCTACACACCCTAGCCCAAGGGTCTGCAACCTTCACTATCAAAAGAGCCATTTTTTGCCCCTCTCTCACCAAATAAAATTCATCTGGAGCCACAAAACCTATTTGATCCCTAAAACGAAGATAACGCAGCACATAAAGTTTTATACTATAAAAAAAAATAAGTTTATAAAAGCAATATTTAAAATCCATTCCTATTTCATTCCTTTGTTGAGATTTCTGTTGGAATCGCTCTGTGAATGTGTATCACCGCCACATACTGTCAACTTCTTAGATCAAGAAAGCTGGACAAAGCCATAAATAATGGGGGGACAAAGGCCAAAAAATAGGGACACGTTTTAGATATTCCGCTTATAAACTTAGAAAGTTAATAGAATAGCAGGTTTTGCATTAGCATTAATTTTCTTAAGGGTATGAAGTCTGAAACTCAAATATCTGTCTGTATTTTCTAATTTCAGCCCTCAATGATTAGTGAGAAAACTACAATTTTATGAGAAACAGACCAAAAATATGAGGGTAAAACTGGGATATTCTACGAAAATCTGTACAGTTGAGAGGCAAATGTGTGTGAGTGTGTGTGTGTGTGTGTGTGTGTGTGTGTGTGTGTGTGTGTGTGTGTGTGTGTGTCTCTGTGGGAAAATGCATGTTAACAGAAACCATGTTATTCAAATAAGTCTCTAAGTTTATAAGAGCAATATTTAAAATCTGTCCCTGTTTTTCTTCCTTTGTTCCCCTTTTATTTGTGGCTCAGTCCAGACATCTTGTGTTAGGAGTTTCAGAGGTATGAAAGGATGAAAGGTACAGAAACCTTTCAGGAGATGCTGCTGCTGCCAGTAAATCGCTCAATCACTGCTGGCATGTATGGAATGCATGGTAACAGAAACCGTGTTATTCCAGCAATATTTAAAATCCATCTCTTGATCACTGTCAGAGTGCGTGTGTGTGTGTGTGTGTGTGTGTGTGTGTGTGTGTGTGTGTGTGTGTGTGTGTGTGTGCGTGCGTGCATGTGCGCAATGCAGCAGAGTGGCCGTTATTTTTCAAGCTACAGGGAGCTACTGCAGAGGGGTGTAACAGCCGCATGCAGCTCCAGAGCCACAGGTTGCCTACCCTTGACCTAGCCACTGCACATCTCAAAGAAGGCAAGAAAAAAATTGGTGGCAAGGGCTCCAAAACTTCAGAACTTTCTTGCTTCTGAAGAATGGGTTCCTTTGCAGGCTTTGGGTGATCGATGGTTGGCTAATGTTTCTACAAATGCTGGGCAGATAATTACCCCACTGGGATTAACCTTCCACTTCCAGCATTTTTTCTGAAGAAAAGTGTGATTCTTCTGGCAGCAATTTATTTTTAAGTCTGGTTCTGATTTTTTATATGATTGTTAGTAAAAGATTTACTTCAGAATCTTATACTTTTAGTCACAGTTTCCTGAGAGAAATTCCTCAAAAATATTTATTTTTTTGACAAAGAAAAATTAACTTTTGCCTCACGTTTTGTGCTGACTTGTGGTTTTGGGGAGTTGGCATTAAAAAAATTTTACCTCAAAACTTAATGTTCATTTTAGAGTATTTTACTGACTCTTCTAAGCTCTGCAATCTCTTGTCAGACACCTTTTTGGCTGATAATTGATCCTGGGTTTCTGCGGGGATTCCCTTATGAATTATAAATTATCATGATTTGTGAGAAAATGTATGCTATTTCTGCAATACAGAGTTTTGAAGGGCTGGGGATAGTGTGTGTTTGGTGGTTGCCACAAAATAATTTTTTCCTCAAAAAGTATTTTTTTTTTAGTTAGGAGGGAACACTGACTTTTCAAGGCTCCATTATCTGCTTCTGACACTCTGTTTGTGATTGGGAGATGTTACTGGGTCCCAGTAACTCTATTAATCTCTCCCAAAGTTGCAAGAAGAAAAAGTTATCTGGGAGCTTCAGTGCTAACTCTAGCTTCCCCTTCATCTCTGCATTAATGGGTGACTCTGGTTTGGCGATCTATTATTCCTTGGAATGCTCATCATATTCTCTTGGTTCCTTTGGTTCTGCTGCTAAAACCAGGAAGAAGTCAAGTTGTCTGTGGCCCTTTCATCTATCCTTGTTGGGTATGGAAGAACCACTCTTGCTAACACTGGGGAAATGACTGGGCAATGTTCTTTTCGCTAAGCCACGTTAAAAGCTTCATACCTAGAGAAGGGACTGTGTTTCAAGCTGCTCCTTTTCTGAGGTTTCTCCCAGAAAAAAGAAACATAAAACAGACATATTTCTTCTAAAGCAGTTAAGGAGGATTGGCTTGGCATTGCTAAGGGTTTCTTTAGAGCTTTTCAGACTTTAAATGTTGACTCTTCCTCCCATTTAAAATGCAAAAAAATAATTTTCTCTGGATCTCAGATTTTGCTTTATAGTCTGAGGGACAGGAATTAGATGTGGATCATAATTCTCAAGTTTCTAATCCAAAGAATGGGAGCCTGACTCTGAGGAAAGTTAGTCTTCAGATTCCCCTCTTGAAGAGATACCGCTTTTTGATGGATCCCTATTGAAATGTCAGCACTCAAAATGGTGAATGTGACACGCCAAATAAAAAAAAACAGCAAATACACAAGAGAAGAGCAAATCTCAAAGATCACTCTTCTCCTTAAAACTTATTTTGCAGGGGGGCAAGCCCCCTCTGCACTCCCACATCCCTCAGGCTGATATATACCAATTCCAAGATGAGCATACCTCAGAGAAAAAGACATATTCTTAGAAATGGCATTTTGGGCTTAGTATATGTAAGTCTGTTCTTTCAGCCATTCAGTCTCAATAGAGCAAGTCCCGCCATTTCAAATGATTACCTTTTTAGATACTGTTGCCAGAATGAAGAACTTGTTTCAATGGGAACAACAAGAAATACCAAAATCCCAGCAAAGATATTATAATTTGTTACATCCTCAACTTACAGCTGTTCTTTCTGTGTCGCTAGCTATAGAGGATGCTTTTTTGGCAGCTAACAATTTGAAAGAGAGTCAGACACCTGCTCCAAGAAAGTCTAATAAATTATGTAGGGTGGCTCAGTCCCACAATTTCCTTTTTTTTAACCCCAGGTCAGATCCTCCAGTAATTTCTCTGTAAAATATCAGCTTTCAGTATCTAGCCCTTTTCCTTTTGGCAAGCTGGGGAAAAAAGCCTGTGATAGGGTTGGGAAGAAAGATTATGCTTCTTTTACCTTGGCCTTCAGAATAGTCAAGTGTCAGACTCATATAGTATGTTCAAGTTTCTGCTAGCTCCTTCTGATAATATGAGGAAATTAATTACTGACCTCCCTTCTTCAGAGGATAAGGCATCTTTACATTCCTTTGTATCATCTGTGTCTCTGGTAACCCAGCAGTCTCTAAAATGTGCTCATAATTATGATGCTGCTACCAATGGGTCAGTGATAAGATTTGTTTTGCTACATTCTCCGAATTTACTAGTGAATGTCAAAGATGAACTCCTGAATGCTCCCCTAGATAAAGAAATGTTATTCCATCCTTCTACTTTTGAGATCATTAAGAGGCTTGATGAAAAGGCAGAGTTAATTCAGGGAGATTTTTCCAGATTTTTCAACCCTTCTTTCCTATATAAAATAAAACCTTTTCTTCCAGTTCAGGTCTCTCTTTCAGGATGCAGAAATATCCCAGCAAGATACAGACAAACAAAATTTCAAAAATCAATGGCAGGGAGCTTCAAAAAAGAAAGAAGAGTCCTTTCAAAACTAAGGAACTCTAAGAAGTCACACTGAATATTTGCCCTTCATAGGTTTCCCCCTTCCACTGTGGCGGTCCTGTAAAGCTATCCAAGAGTCTAAGTCTTCACTTTCCTCTTTGATACCAGATAACGTCACACCTGGATACTGAAAATAATTTGAAAAGGCTACAGCTGGCAGTGGAAAGCCTGTCCTCCTTTTCAAGGGATTCCTCTACATCCATACAAACCTCTCTGTTGCCTCCTATCCTCAACTAGAGGCTGACTCAGAGAGTCATAGAACCCGATCCCTCATATAAAGAGAAAAAGGGTTTAATTCAATAATTTTTATGGTGTACAAGAATGAAGGAACCTAGAGGATGAGACTATGCCTTTTTTATAACTGTCACATAAAAATCTCAAGGTTTAAAAGGCTCTCTCTATAGTCTGCTACCTCTCATTCCACTTCTCAGTTTTTTGGTAACTCTAGAGTTAAAAGATGCTCATCACATTCCAATTCTCAAAGAATTCAACTGTTTTTTTTTTTCCATTCTTCAGTGTCTGTTTTATAACTTCATATTTTTTCTGTCTTGTTCTTTGGTTTGTCAACAGCTCTAAGAGTGTTTACAAAGTGACTAGCTCCTGTAATAACCAATTGCAAGTTGCATGGCATTCACATTTTTTCATATTTAGATTACTGCCTTATTTTTGCAGATTGTTTTATGAGCAGTCAAGTACCTCTGGGTAAAAGACTTCTTTCTCAGCCTGAGTTTCCAGGTGAACATGGAGAAATCTTCTTGCATTCCTTCTCACAGAGTAGTTTTCGTCTGTTAGGAACTCCTCAAGTATATATGTTTGCCTCAAGCCACAACAGGCAATTAATGAAATTCTGCACCAGGTCTCCTTGCACATAGGCCTGAAAGAGACCTGCTATTTCATTCCCATGGATGGGAATATTCCTTTATCCTTTTCTACTTTTCCTCTATTAACAGGAGTTCTTTTAAAGATACAGAATGAATCTCTAAAGATAACTGTGGTGACTGCCTTTTGGCCCATGAGACAATGATAATTCCTTGTATTGAAAATGGCCAAGGGCAATTACCACAAACTTCCTCATAGAATGGACTAACATATGTCAGTGGTTGTTTGATATACCCCAACCTTCAACTTCTTCAATTGACTGCCTGAATGATACAATTTTAATACGTTTTAGGCACCTTTTTGGTGAGGACCTGCTACAAGAAAATCATACATGTGAAGTGTGAAATATTACCTAGCTGGTGCCAAACCAAGAACCAGGACACTTTCAATGTTTACACTTCAGTGATTCTTCAGTGTCAGTGTAAGTTATTCTCGCACTAGTCTTTCTTACTGTTTTATTAAGATTCATTATTTGGCCATATCCGTTTGTTTGCCCTCAGACACCCCTATGTTTCTTACCTCAAGTTAAACATTTTTTTAAAAGGGCCCATCTGCTAAGCAGGTGACTCCTGCTTGGGTTCTAAATTTTGTACTGGTAACACTTATTCTGTAACCTTTTGAATCTGCCCATGATACTGATTTGAAATTCTTGTCTTAGAAGACCGTGTTAGTCATTGCTCTGACTTCAGCAAGAGAAGAACAGTATCTGAATTATGAGCTGTTATGGAGAGCCACCTCTATTTATTTTTTCATAAAGATAGGGCTATTTTGAGAGCAAATACTTCCTTTTTACCTAAGGATGTTTCAGAGTTTACATTGAGCCAGGCTATTTATCTCCCTGTTTTATTTCCAGAATCTAAAAATAAGGGAGAAAGAATTTTACACACTCTGATTTCCAAAGGCAACTCAGATACTACACTGTTGTTGTGTCTTTTGGCTTATCCCGGTTAGGGGTCGCCACAGCGGAACTCTGGTACGCTAAAGTTTGGTAGTGGATTTTTATGTGCCGAGTTACCAGCCCTGACACACAACCTTCAACGAAGGCACGCCCATTCACGCATGTCTCCACACAGAAGACACTCTAGCTGAGAATCGAACGGGACAACGTCTTGCTGTGAGGCGACAACGCTACCACAGCACCACTACTGACTACACTGACAGGACAAAAACATTCAGGATTAGTGATCATGACCGACCATTTATTTCCTATGAAAGTAAGAACAAAGGACAAGCAGTATTCAAAACAGACAATTTCTAAGTGCTATTCCCATGCTATTGCTAATGCTTTTTGTTATTCTCAGCATAACAAGACACTTCCAGGCAATGCCAGGGCTCACGGGCTCTGGCTACTTCTCTGTCATTTTGGAAAAGGGTGGAGTCTAGAAATATTCTAGAGTTAGCAACTTGGTCATCTGTACACACATTTACCAAGCACTACACCCTAGGTCCAAAGCAGGGTTTGCTAGGGCTACTGTCCAGTGCTACTAGACTCTGATCCTTCTTCTTTCTCCCTGGCTTTCTAAGCTTTGGTATCCATCCCATACAACTAAGGCTACTGCAACACTGATCTCATGATGTATGTATTACAATTGCATAAGTAAACTTACCATAACAGTAGATGTTCTTATTTAACTGCAAAACAGTATAACAAACCATAACTAACAATTTGTTTATACAATATATTAAAAAGCAGTCAAAACAAACAGATATCTCTGCTTAAGTTATACATGTAACATACAAAGCTACAATGCTGAGAATTATACTGTCAAAACTATAAACTATAATAACAATTATTTGCCTGCAGAACTTTCCTCAAACTACCCAATTCTGAGCTTATAATGGCAAAATAACATTACCAAATAAAGTTTCAAAAGGAATGATAAGGTCAAAATTGCCTTACAAATTGCTTATCAAATTATCAAATGCCTCCACTCATATAGCTGCTATGGTCCTATCCAATGAAGGACATAAATCTCAATCATCTCTACACTTTATCTAAAGCAGTTTCAATATAGTTTAAGAAAGTTAATCCAACCCTTTATTATATTTTCCTGTGGTGATGTCCATTTGGAAGCCAAATACACATGGGTGATTACAGAGACTTGCACTAACCATAACATTTGGAGTTTATGCAGAATTGCTGTACTTAGATATGAAGCTAGCACCCCGTTTAATTGCCTTGCTGTCTACCCATGTTGCTGCCTTACATCAAAGCCTTTACTGGCCATTTTTACTGGAGTTCAGTAAATAGCATTTCTTCTTGGATAGATTCAGAAGTACAAAATAAGTTTTTGAATCTGGGTATTGATGATATAATACATGATATGATATGATGTGATATGATATGCCCATAAGTCAATTATATTCACATGATATGGGAATGTAAAGAAGTTAGGCAGATTTGGGATTAGTCACTGGTTAAGACTAAGTGGCCAGCATTCATACTTATCACATGAAAGGGATATTCATTTTTGGTTATTGCATATCCTTTCTTAAGGAGTTAAGTTATAAGCTACTATCTACAAGTGGATAACGCAATCTGATCTGTATTATTGGCCACCATTTTAGAAGAAAGTGTACAACTGCGGTGGTGGTGCTGCGGTAGCATTGTCGCCTCATAGCAAGACGTTGTCCAGTTCGATTCTCAGCTAGAGCGTCTTCTGTGTGGAGGCATATGTGAATGGGGTGTGCCTTCGTTGAAGGTTGTGCATCAGGGCTGGTAATCCGGTACGTAAAAATCCACTACCAATCATTAGCGGACTGGAGTTCCACTGTGGCAACCCCTAACCAGGAAAAGCCGAAAGACACAATCAAACAATTTTAGAAGAAAGTGGAGAAACATTAGCAAAATTATTTCTAGTATACCTGGTAACCCTTAGTATATTGTCAAAAAGGAAATATGACACAGGGGTATGCTTAAAGATTTCATCAATATTTGTATACCTATGTTCTAATAATATTTAAAATAAAAAATACATCAAGCATTCCAGAAGCTCATTGCTTGAGTTTAAAACTTTCAATGCTTTGTTCAATTGGAACTTCCTTAGAACATCAAAACATATCACATCCTTCATTAAATAGAGCAGCTAGTTATTACTTAATTAATAGAATACACATAAAAGGGAACCATGTAACTATGAGTTTTGATTTTTAAGATTTTGATTTTTATGTTTTATATAATAATTTTTAGTACATTTGTAACATATATTAGGACAGTATTTTAACATAAACTCTAGGACAACACATTAATTTTAAGAAAGATTAAACTTGCAGTAAATATACTATACATGTATTAATTTTTTTGATGTATTAGAATATTTAAGTATTTTTAGCATGACAGGGTGTTTGATTAATTGCACATTTTAATTACACTATTTAATGAAGGATGTAAGTTCTGTGTGAATAAAGGAATGAAAGAGCTAAACTCTAGCAACAAACTACTGGAATTTTTGGTGTATTTTTTTTTTTTTGGTTACTGGTTTTACTATGGAGGAGCGTATTTGGCTTTTAATATTTAAAATAACCAAGACTGTTCAGTGTTACAGACTTAGTAACTGCTACCTCAGAGACACGTTGAATGTTTAACTGAAATAATTCTGAAGTTATATGTGCTGACTACCAGGGAAAAGGTATTGACCTTACTGTTATAGGTTTAGTCATGACCTATGCTATACAGTTATGAGATAATATATTAAACAAGTGTATGTATAATATCTCAACATCCTTAAACTATATTCTCAGCTTGGTGGATGGGAACTTTGTGATGTCATTATTGTATACAAACTATTATCAATGCTTCTGTGTTGCATGTTCGGTATAAATGCTGATTGTTTAATCTGCTGCAGTAAACATGTTGATTAGAAAAAAAATGCATGGCATCTGGTTTCCTCTTGAGAAAAACAGCCATCCACTAAACGCCTTTTTTGTTTGTATATTCTACCTTTTGTTTCAACCTTGACTCATATTTTATTTATTACTTTCCATCTTTCCATATGAAGCACCATAAAGCATTTTCTTTGGAACTGTTTATTGTCCTTTCTTTAATAGCCTTTTGTCTCCCACTAGGCCAGCTGTCCCATGATGGTCCCATATGAATAGTGTTACAGTATAGATTTATTTCCCATTGCTTGTCATATGAAACTATTATTCCACTTTTTTATGTCCAAAAAACCTCACACCATATTTTCTCATCCCAGCATACTTCCATTTTTTCTTAGTCATCTGCATAGATCACCAATCTGAATATTTTGCTTGTAGGAGGTATCTGAGAAAGCTTATCCACCCATTGATCAGTAAAAATATTCTGAACATAAGTCACATGCAAAAGGATTACATGTACTACTGAGGGCGACATATTGAACAACTTCAGTCTCCTTTCTGTACAATACTTCCATCTTTACAGGATTTAGCCTTCAGCTGAAAGTAACAGAAAAACATCAATCCATCTGCTTTTTCAATGAGTCCACTAGAAAACCCAAATTCTGAATTATCTAGTCCCAGTTCACTAAAGCAAGTGGAACAAATTAGCAATATATCGAGTCTGACACTTTTACACTGGAACAAAAAGTCCCATACAACTCTCATAAATATTCCAACTCTAAGGTTATATGACCCCAAAGAAAATGGCAGGCCTTTGTCTTCCCCTACAAAAATAACTCATTCTAGTGCAGAAGTGATGAATTCCAGCTAATGCTGATTCATTTAGTTCATGTCAGTAGTGATTCAGAAATTCAGAATTCAACTGATCAAGGCGTATCATTTTCGTATGGTTTTTGTTGCAAACTGCATTTCTGCTATCAGCCCTCAGCAATCAGTCAGCTCATTTCATTCCTCATAGGATGAAGCCAGTCATGGCAGACACTATTCACACAGAAATAAGGGGTATTTATGTTAGGTCCTAACCCTATCCCTTGGTGGCTGACTTGGGTATCCACATCACTGAGAAAACCTGCCTGCCCCTGCACCTGCTAATAAGGACTGCCATCATCAACTTGATAAGTGAAGCCCATGATTTTGGTTGTGGCTGTTTCACCCGCAAGCCTCCACACATGCATATAGCAAAACCGCCACCTGACCAACAGTTCATCCTCCCTGGAGAAGACAAGTTGATATTTGCTTCAAATTTTAGCCTTCCTTACGTGGCTCTTCCATTGCCTAAACCACTAATCAAACTCAGGTCACAATGGTCTGAGTCAGAACTTTTTTCATTTCTGTTGCAGAACCATGATCAGGGTGCACCATTTTTCTTTACCTGTGGCACCACATATGTCTCTGCACTCAACAAAACTATTGTTTCAGAAACATTCTGCTAAGTAAAAGATACACTAAGCTTGCTCCAAAGTTTCCTAGTTTCCTCTTTTTTTCAGTACCAGTCACCAGTTTTACAGATGATCTTTTTTGCTTTCCTCTAGTCCAAATGTGTAGTATCTTATCACTGCTAATAACAATCTTTTATCAACTTATCTGCTTAGTATTCCCTGTCACTTTCATTTGCTCATGTGTAACGCTGAGATCTAACTCTTGCAAGTGAGTTTCTACCAGTTTTAATAGATAGCATGCATATTCTGTAATATCTACTATTAAAACTATATAATGAGCATAAGTAGTTATACAAGGAAAGATACCACCTCATTGACTCTGGCTTCTTTCTTCTTTGCTGTCCTCTTAATTTATCTTACCACCATATCCATGGTTTAACCAAATAATGAAGGATTTTGTGGGAAACCTTGTTTTATATTCCTCTGTATGAGTACTGAGTTACCTATGAAACCATTCGTTACCAAAGCAACATTGTAGTCCCTATACACTTTTTCTACACTGCCCCACATGAACCCTGAATGTTGGGGTATAAAAAAAGGTCTCTACTCAAGTGTTCCAAACAAACAATGTGAAAGTTTGAGACACATCACTATGTAGCAAAGTACTAGCCTGCTTTTTGTCCTTGCAGCTGTTTAAAATTCTCTGCACACCAGTTAGTTTCCCACTCATACGCTTCTTTCTTTCTGTTTGCACTTTTTTGCTCATTTACATAGCTTCTTATTTAAGAGCCACTGCAATATCTTAGAGTCTTTTCCTTTGTGTTTAATATTATCAGTGGTCTCTAGTTACGTAGGATGTCGCTTTGCTCCCATTTCAGTGGTCTCTAGTTACGTAGGATGTCGCTTTGCTCCCATTTCAGTGGTCTCTAGTTACGTAGGATGTCACTTTGCTCCCATTTCAGTGGTCTCTAGTTACGTAGGATGTCGCTTTGCTCCCATTTCAGTGGTCTCTAGTTACGTAGGATGTCACTTTGTTCCCATTTTCACTTTCATTTTACACCCTTAATGTTAGACTGTCGTACTCTTTTCCAGCATATCACTCATTATAGACTTTTGCATGCAATGATCGCTGTCAAACCTGTAAGAAACATAAAAACAAACTTAGGCCCATAATACCCTAGAACAATGTTTTTTGCAATAACAGTTAGTATAAGTATTATTTCTGCAATATTAACATACCTATCCATCCTCCTCCTGTTCATCTAAATATATTTGACACTCTGTCTTTCTTTAAACATTTACTTTCAGTGCAATCATGTGCTGCACCCAATATCACAGGTATAGCCAATACATTCCCACTTTTTAGTTATCACTCCCTTCAACCATTTTCTTTCTAACATTTTCTTTTCCAAAATAAGGGGTACCTCCTTCCTGACAGCCTTCTGTTTATTATATATTTCTGATTTTTATCTCATTTACTTTGAACAACCATCTGCTCAGCTTCTCTGCCTTGGTATCCATCCCAAACTTACAGCTTGTTGTAAATGATGGCACCACCTCATAATGCTAGTAATCTGATTTTCCCCTCCTTACTATCGTAGAATTCTGACATTATTTTGTCTTTTTTTTTTTGCTATACTAAGTGATTTTACCAACGTCTCCCTAGTCTGTGCTCATTCATTTCTCACACAGGATTAGATTTGGGCATCACCAGATAGAATGAGAGCTGTGTAGCCCATTTGTTCCAATATCTGGACAGCATTATCACCCCATTCACTCCTCTAGGAGATGGGGGCTTGATGGCAATGAGCAGGCCAGCCTGCCAATTTCACACACTTCCCCAGCTTCCATCCTTGCATGACTTCATAACTGCTGACACTTAGAGAATGGCATGCTGTAGCACCACTCTAGTTAAGTGGTGCATCACCTGTGTAATGCAGGACAACTGTCTCCTTCTGTAAGCAGTTGCCCAACCCTCCACTAGGTGTTCGGAATGCAGTGAGCTGAACTGCCTTACCTCGCCTAAGGGTGTGTGAGCTGGCAGCAGCATTCATTCACTTTCACCATCTCAAACTGGACCCCCTGGTGCCCATGCCATTAATTGAACAGGGGGAAACTTGTTTGTAGTCAGGGCTATCAGCCCACATCATTTTACCTTTTAATGTCACACATCAATCAAGCAATTAAATGTTTATCTCCCTCCCCCCTCCAGATTTTGTCTTTCTTATAAAACTTAATTTGCATGTCTGTGAAATCTCTTTCCACAAGCTAAGTTACCACTCTCCATTCTACTTGCATTGCCTAATGATCAGAAAATCTTGTATTCCAAAATGTTGTATTATCTAGCATATAATTCACATTACCCACTGCATAATTAATTATGATGTGCTTCTGTCCTTCACTATAAGGGTCTGTTGTCTGCACTGTTTAAGTTTTGAATCTCTGATTATATCCACTAATTGACTTTTATTCCTCCAACTTTCTTTTGATTCTCAGTTCTTCTAAATAACACACTATGTATAATTCTCATCTAGTTTACTGACTGAAAAACACACTCAATGCAACCAAATACATGTGCTTGCATGTGAACAGAAATGTACTCAACCAACTCATCACTCAACATACCTACTCACTCATTCACAAGAACACACAAAATATATTTTGTTACATGGGGATCAAGTCCTTGCACTACCCAAAGCTAATATATAACCAACTTTTGAGATCTACCCCAGGGCAAAAAAGTCACATAAACATACATCTCAAATCACATCCAGACAGCGCATACCAAATTTTTGTAAATACTTTTGGTCATTTATTGATATTTACTGCAAGATATAGTTTTGGTAAGTTGAATTTTTTGGCCCTTGAAGTATACAAAGCCACAGTGAATAGCAATCTGTACAATAAAATTTATAAATAAAGAAGTTAAGGGGAATAAGTATCTGGACTTTTCCAGTATGTACCCCTATCATACTAAAAAGACTATTTTGAAAAGTCATTTACAGAAGACCTCTTGGCTGACTACAGAAGATGTTTTTTACTTGAGAAAGGTTGGAAAAAATAAAGCATATCTTTGAAGAGAGGAGTTATCCTGAAAATCTGACTCAAAATATGATAGAATTGGTAACTTCTGAGACAAATGATATGTATGACCCCATTTCTTCAGTAGGGTTGGGAACAGTTTGTCAGAAAGAAGATGGTTGAGTGCCCTTTGCTATGACCTTTTCCAGTGATTCAAAACAAATTAATGATTCAATATTAAGAAATTGGGAGGTTTTGTTAGAATATGAAAAGGTTAGTAAAGTAGCAGAGGATAAGCTTTTTGTGAATAAAAGGGCAAAGAATTTTAAGTCTTATTTTGAATGTGATACAAATTCAAATTTGGTTGACAAGCAGTATGAAAAAGGTACCTATTATCCTTGTTTTATTGTAAACAAGACAGATATATGTCAATTGTAATTTACGTAAACAATCTCCCGGATTCTGTATGCCTTGCACATTGCGCAGGATCAGTGCAGGAGTTCTAGCAGGCAATATGTCACCCGTGCGATCTAGGAACAGCCTGCAGGGGCGTGCAGGAGCGCTCCTGCACTAGTCCTGTACAGACTAAGCCCCTATATGCAAATCATCTCATTTGCAGGAGAAATCCATGCAAATTAGGTGAATTTGCGATCCAGGAAGCTTGCAACCAGCCCTGCAGGACTAGTGCAATCTGCAGAAATGTACTCAGTTAGTAACTGAGTACATTTCTGCAAAATCCAAAACGGAGCCGTGCCAGCTCCAAATAAAGGCTGCATATCAGTCAGGAATCAAGCCAATGGCCAAGTATAAGGCCACTGGCATTGCAAACAATTTTTTTAGCCGATCTCGGCTGTTTAAGCGTAGGGCAGCGGCGAGCAAATGGGACCGGGGGGGGGGGGATAACAAAATAAACCTAAAATAAGCATTCTAACTAAAATCACTATTCTGCCATGCAAGTCAATGGCAGGCAGAAGACAACATGGCCAGTGAGTAGTGGTTGCTAAGGGGGGAGGCTCAGTGTGAGATATGTAACTATGCATTAGCAGGCAATCCTATGCAAATGAGGGGAATGATAGTGAATCCCAGTTTTCCCCAGCATGCTAGTCAGGTCCCAACAGTGTAAGAGTAGGAATAGTTTTGTGCAAGCCTAGGAGTTAGCGGACATCATGGGGGGGGTGTCAGGCATACTGTAAGTGGACTGGAGACTTGTGGCTCAGGTTTGCTCCTAGCTAAGCATGGCTAAACAAGGGTGTGTGTCTGACTCTGCCTAGCACTCTGTACATTGCCTAAGCGGGTGTGCATGCCGCGCACCTGGTTTTAAAGGTTTAAATAAAAACTTAAACCAGGAAATGGCAGCTATGTGCACATTTGAGCACTCTGTTTGCGCGATGCACCCCTGGGCTTAAACAGGAAGGCAATGGGAAGGGAAAACAGCAGTAGGAAGGTAATCTAGGAGAACTATCATAGATGGCAGGTGAAATATACCAGAATCAGCCAATTACACAGGCAGCAGACCAGCCCAGCCCAGAACACTACTATAAACTATCACCGGTGTAAACAAGTGGGGAACTTTTAACACTCACAACAGCAAAATGATAGGGGCTACAATAGCTATCATATAACAACTTGTGAAAGAGGCTGAGGGTGGTGAGGATGTGAATGTTGTTGACTAACCCACAGTGAGGAGACGGAGAAGAGTGTACAGACCCAGGGTAACCTACCAGGGGCTACATGAGCTGGAGATAGTGGAGCACGATAGGGTAGACAGGGACTTCCTAAAGCAAATTATTGAGCTGTGCCAGGCATGCCTCACACACAGAACTAACAGAGGAGAACCCATCCCAGTGGATACCAAGGTATGTGTAGACCTAAGAATACTAGCTACAGGTAACTTCCAAAAGCCAACTGGAGATATGATGGGGGTCTCACAGGCATCAGCATCCAGGGTACTCCACCAGTTCCTGGATGCCATGTCAGCACATGTCGGTGAGCACGTATATTTCCCCAACACCCATGAGGCGTTGACCAGCAATATGCAACTGTTCCACCAAATAGCAGAATACCTGAGGTAGTGGGTGCTATAGACTGCACTCACATATGCATCAAAGCACCAGCTAGTGAGAGGGGTAGGGTCTACATCAACCGCAAGGGCTTCCCCTCCATCAACTGCCAGGTCATGTGTGATGCCCAGGGCATAATAATGAATGCGTGTGCTGGCTTCCCTGGAAGCTATCACGATTCTCACATCTGGCATCTGACGCAGCTGTACCAGAGACTTGCCAATGGGGACATCCCACACGATCACCTAGTGGGGGATGCTGCATGCGCACTGGAGCCATGGCTGATGACACCCATCAGAAATGCACACACACCCGAACAAGAACTCCATAATGAGGCACATGCACAGACCAGAATTATAGTAGATCATGTATTTGAGATGCTCAAGTCACACTTCCGGTGCCTGGACACATCCGGTGGAGCCTTGCAGTACTCATCAGCTACATGTACCTAAATTGTCCTCCTATGTGCCATGCTACACACTATGATCCTGTGGAAACAGCTGCAGTAGGAACAGCATGGGGCAGGGCCACACAGCCCCCCACCATAGCCAAGGCCTGCACAAGCACAGAGTGACTCGGAAGAGGAACAACCTGTGCCTGCCCTAGTAGGCAGAAGGATGCATGCCCAGTATGCCCTGGCCTTGGCAAAGAGGCAACACATAGGACATACACTGACACAGGAGGGACTCAGGGAATAACACCTCTCTCTGACCTTACATACAGTAAAAGGGATGCCAAACATTGCACTACCTGTGCTCAACCATGTGCAGGGAGTATACTATGTGCATCCGACATAGGCAGCGCTGCAGCACCACCCTCAGTACTGGGACACCCACAAGGTAAGTGACTCACACATGCCAGTCAGGGGGGTTCACATACCCAACAACAGTCACAGCCAGCAGGACAGGTGTAGGCAAACATAAAGAAAGGCTGTGCTATGGCCTCTGAATGATGCCTATGTGTAACCTCCCCCCCAGGCCTACACAGACAGACTACAGCAGGTCAGGCAGTGGGACATTAGTTCTGAAGGGTAGGAAATCAGAAACTAATATGTAGGTAAATCAAAGCTAGTATCTGTAGTACACTGGTATGCCTCTAGTCAGCATGATAGGTAAGAATACAGAATGAAATGGAGTCCAGTACAGTCATAGCAAATGTGTACAAGTATCAGGTGTGCTCCCCCATCCTACGTAGTAATGTAATAACAGTCAGGTGTGCCCCCCGCCAATCCTGTGTAGAAATGTAGAAATAGTTAGGTGTGCCCCCCCATCCTACGTAGAAATGTAGTAACAGTCATGTGTGCCCCCCCAATCCTGTGTAGAAATGTAGAAATAGTCAGGTGTGCCCCCCATCCTATGTAGAAATGTAGTAACAGTCAGGTGTGCCCCCCCAATCCTGTGTAGAAATATAGTAACAGTCAATGCCAAATGATCGACTGATACCCTGCAGAAACAGTATGCTACCTATAGGTGTACAACGCAAAGGTCAGCACTGCAGTACAAACTACCTGGACTCGATCAACACATTCAATACAGACGGGCATACTGGGCATGCTCACACACTTAGGGAAATGACGGCAATGTCAGTGAACAACATACTGAAAGGTCATACTGGGCATGCTCACACGTAAACACATGAAGGTCATGTCTGCAAACACCAGTGGACCAGACATATCTGGCAGTTGCAGATGTTAGTGTAGACATTCCTCAGTATGCACCACACATGCTTTGCACACACAGTGGATAGGAATACAGACATATATCTAAGGACAACATGCTATAATAAGCCAAAGGTAGACGTACATAGATGTGTGGAAGAGGGTGACTGTGACAAGGAGCCATCCAGGCCTGTCACATCCAGCACACAGCCAAAGGGCCACAACCACATAGGTTCATAGATAGGTACTAGGCTATCTGCCCAAGGGCATTTATAAGCCCAGCCAGAATGTGATGGCTTTTGCCACTCCATTGATTAATTAACTGATCCTCTGTCAAGCAGAGCCAATGAAGTGATCCCAGGGGTGTATTTTCGGTTACCCATCCACTCGTCAAGGTTTCTCTTGAAGAGTGTTAGTGAGGGGCTCTGCCTAATGTAGTTTGGAATTTTGTTCCAAAGCATGGGGAGTCTCTGTGACAGGAATCTATCCCTCCAGTATGTTTTATTTATTGTTCTGGTGAGGTTTAGCTCACTAGAGTGTGTGGCTCATAGTGACTTGGATTTCTTTAGGTGGAGCATGTCCATCAATTCTGAGTTGGACATGGCTTTGTAAGTCAGGCAGAGATCACCTCTGAGTAAGCAATATGCCACTGAGTATAGCCGGAATTTTTTCAGTCAGGCTGCATAGGACATATGTTTGAGGCCAGTAATCCTCTTGGTGAGATACTTTTGTGGTCTCTCCAGCTATTGGAAGTGTCTAGTGAGGTACATCCCAAATGGGGCATTGTACTCTATGATGGGTCTGATGAGTGACGAGTAGAGGGGTACTATAACCTCTTTATTTCTAGATGCAAACCCTTTAGTAATTAGATGGGCCACATAGAAGGATTTCCTAACTACTTTGGCAATATGATTGTCAAAGGAGAGATTACTATCTACCTGGGTCCCCAGATCTCTTATTACCTCTTCTGTATTAAGGGGGCTGCCACCTATGTGGTAATTCATGGGTGTTTTGTTATTCCCAAACGGGATGACTATGCATTTTTTGGCATTTAGCTTGAGGCCATGACTGTGACACCAGGTGTCCGTCTCAGTAAGGCCCTTTTGGAGGATGTCCGTGTCAGCCGGAGAGTCAATTATGGCTCCCAGTTTGCAGTCATCGGCGAACTTGGTTAGCCATAGTCCTCCTGTGTTTGCCTGTACTTCTGAGAAGTATATGCCGAACAGTAGGGGTCCCCAGACCGAGCCTTGTGGGACACCACTTGTGACTGGTTTAGAGTTGGACCTGGAGCCCGCTATTCTTACCGTGTGAATTCTGTCTGTAAGCCAGTTGGCAACCCATCTCATGACGTAGGGATTTATGTTCAGGCTGGTGAGTTTTTCTGTAATACCCGAGTGGGGAATGGTGTTGAAAGCCTTGGTGAGGTCAAGGTAGGCTGTGTGAACAACCTTTCCCTCGTCTATGGCCTTGGTGACTGTCTTGAAGAAGTCAGCCAGGTTTAGTTGGCATGATCTGCTCTTAACAAAGCCGAACTGGGTTGGGTCAAGTGTTTGGAGGTTCCCAATGTCTTTGTTAATGAGTTCCATGATGATGCGCTCCATAGCCTTGCAGACCAGGCTAGTCAGGCTTATGGGGTAATAGTTACCAGGATCAGTTGTTGCCCCTCCTTTGTGGAGTGGAATAATTGTTGCTGTGTGCCATTCTATGGGCATACAGCCTGTGGAGTGGCTGAGGTTGAAAATCGTGTTTAGGTGGGTGGTTAGTTCATTCTGTAGTTCATGTAAGACACAGCCTGGGACACCATCTGGCCCCATTGACACTGTGTTTTTTGAAAGGGCTATTTTCACTTGTGCATCTGTGATTTCCAGGACACTGTACTTTCCTGGTATTATTGTGGGCCCTTTTGGGGGTGCGAGGGGGGTGAAGTTTGCACTGAATCTATCTGTCAGGATGTTGGCAATATCAGTAGGTTCAGTATATTTTGTGCTATTTTGCACTAGTTCAGTGCATATCTGCGAGTTGCTACTTAGATTCTTAACATAGATAAAGAAGGCTTTGTGGTTATTTTTTGAATCCTTAGCTATTTTTCTTTCAAAGTTAGCCTTGGATGATTTTATGAGGGACATTAGTTTCTTACTGATACTAATCAGGGATGTCTTTCCTTCTTGGGATTTGCTTTTTTTCTGAACTAGTTTCCTCCTTCTATTGTATAGCCTGTTTATGGCAGGGGTCCACCAGACTGGTTTCCTTCTCTTAGAGGAGTGAGTCTTGGTTTTGCTAAGAATGGCATGATCCATGCATCCTTGTAGGTGCTCATAGAGTGCATTTGTAAAGGTTTATGCATCTTGGGCAGCGTTATCCTTTAGTGTGGGGGCTGTGAAACTTACCGCCTCTGTCTTAAGTAAGGTGAATTTTGCTTTAGAAAAGTTTTTTTACTGTGGTTTCCTTAGTTGGCGTGGTGGTAGGGTGTGGACATCCAGAGTGATTAGTTTATGGTCTGATCTAACCAGTGACGGGTTGACCTCCGGTGTGGAACACCTGTCGCCCATGTTTGTGATGACCAGGTCCAATATGTTTTCACCTCTGGTAGGGGAGTTTACCAGCTGATCCAGGGCATTTGAGTTGATAAATTCCAGGAATTACTGGGCCTGGGAATTTGTACACGAGTAGTTTTCCCAGTTAATGGTAGCGTAATTGAAATCACCCAATATCAGGGTGTTCGGTAGGGCCTTCATGTTTTCCATTGTCTCCAGAAAGGTGGAGTGGTGGTCCTGGGTCATGGGGGTGATCTGTAGCAGGCCACAATTTGCATTGCAGATTTGCCCGATGTTAGTTGCACATGGATGATCTCCGAAATATCATGCTGCACCACTAACCTGGAGGTGTAGGTATCCTTGATGAATATGGATACACCCCCTTCTTTTGTGTTTCGGTCCATGTTCTGTAGCCAAAAACGTGTGGTACGAGTTGTAGCCCGGTAGTGCTGTGGTGCTTTCTGGAGCCTTGAACCAGGTTTCAGTTACTGCACAGATGTTGACGTTCTCCATATTGAGGAGTGCTTCGAGCGCGTGCATTTTGAAATTTGAACTCCTGGCATTGAGTAGCATAACTCTCAGTTTTTTGTTAATTGTGCTGTTTACGGAGGTGGGTTTGACTTTTGAGCCTTGCCTAAAAAAAGCACTATGGGGGCAGCATGAGCCTTGCCCAGCATTCGAAAGCCTAGGGGTGACAGGTGCAAGCCATCTCTTGCGAAGCAACGTGGCTTGTCAAGCATGTCATTCCAGGCTGACAGACACTGGATCCCCTTTGAATGACACCAGAAGCTTAGCCAATTGTTCATAGGTTCATAGGTTCATACTAGGCTATCTGCCTTGGGGCAATTATAAGCCTAGCCCGATTCTGTATGGCTTACGCCACCCCTTGATTTGAGTATACTGTGTCCTTTTTAAGGTTTAGTTTACTGTGCCTCTGTCTAATAGTGACACAGGAGTAATCCCTGGGACAAACCTACGATCCCCCATCCACTTATCGAGATTCTTCTTGAAGAGATTCAGTGAGGTGCTCTGCCTCACATGAACTGGAATTCTATTCCAGAGCGAAGGGAGCCTCTGGGTTATGAACCTGTCCCTCCAGCAAGTTCTATTTATTTCTGTGCTGAGGTTCAAGTCCCTTGAGCATGTGGCTCTAAGGGATTTAGATTTACTGAGGTGGAGCATGTCCATTAATTCTGGATTTGACATAGCTTTGTATGTCAAGCATAGATCGCCTCGAAGTAGGTGGTATGCAACTGAGTAGAGCTGGAGTTTTTTTAACCGAGCAGCATATGGCATCTGTTTGAGACCCTTGATCCTCTTGGTGAGATACTTTTGGGGTCTTTCTAATTGCTGTAGGTGTCGGGTAAGGTACATCCCAAAAGGGGCATTGTATTCTATGATGGGCCTGATGAGGGATGAATAAAGGGGCACGATTACCTCTCTTGATTTAGATGTGAAACCCTTCGTGATGAGGTGGGCTATGTAGAAGGTCTTTCTAACCACTTTGGCAATGTGGTTTTCAAAGGAGAGATTGCTATCAACTTGGGTCCCCAGGTCCCTAATAACTTTCTCTGTACTTAATGGGTTTCTGCCTATGTGGTAATTTGTGGGCACATTGTTTTTGCCAAAGGGTATGACTATACATTTTTTGGCATTCAATGAAATTGATAATTTTTTCTTTATACTAAGGTATCATTCTTGGTGAGGCAGGATGCTACTCAGGGTCAGGGTCATACCAGCCTGGGCTACATGATCAGAGAGCTCTTCCATGACTCTTTTCATGTAGTCCAGGGAGGTACGTCTCAGGTCATTCACACCAACATGAACAATGACAGAGTCATATTTGTACTTGTTCTAGAGTGACCTGAGTGCTTGTGTTATGTGGCGGATTCTGGCTCCCGACAGGCAGAAAACAGTAACCTTCTGCTTGTCCAGCCTAGTGAGTGGGACATCAGTGTGCTTGACTATAGAGTCACCTATTACTAGTGTGTTAGGTATGTTATTTCACCTTAAGGGCTGTGATTGTGCGGCACACTGATTTTGTGTTTTATGTGTTGTCTGGTTTGTGATGGGAGGTGCAGATTGTTTGGGTGTCTGCTTTGGAGATCTCTGATGATTTTGCAGGTTTTTATTTAGAGTCTCCAAATATGATTTTGTGTAGTTATGCATATTTTTTTCCAGTGCTGGTTTAGTAGGTCTATGTGTGGCTGGAGGTGTGGTGCAAGTGTTAACCTTCTCCTCTTGACTGTCTGTTCCAGTCTTGGGTGGAGACAGCTTAGCCTCCAGTTTGGCTGTATAATTGCATCTCTCACATATGTTAGTGTTTTGTGGTAGGAGGAGAGGGTTGTCTCTGTACATGAGGCAGTTGTAACATTGTCTCAGGATACCCAGATTCACCAGCTGGACTGCAGAGTACACCTGAAATTGCCCTTTGGTCATGCCTGAATAGTAGGGTGAGCTGCTTAGTCACTTGGTTGGTGAGGGGTGAATAAAGAGCCTTGCCCTGCTGGGCAATCAAGTGTCAGGGTATATTAGTGCTTGCTATTAGGTCTGAGCAAGTGCTGGGCTGTAGGATGCTTTTTAAGTGCTTAGGTTGAGAGTTAGACTAGTTTCAAGGGAAAAACTGAAGAGGAGACTTAGTGGAACCGGGTTTTAACTCTAGCTAACCTGCACTGCCCGGCTCGCAAAACCGTGCAAGCACGGTTTTTATAGCAGGGAAATGAAAGAGATAGAAATTAGCCCAAAATGGCCAATAAAATACTAACTTCTGGGCTGGAACCACTTCTCCAGGGACAGATAGGCTGCTCAAAGCTCCCCTCTCTCACAGGTGAACAGAGAAACTTCCTTCTATCCAAGTAAGGTATGAGCAACTCAGAAACTTGTAACACAGCCCTGAATTCAGCACTAGCCTGAAAAGTGGACTATACTAGCTTAGAAAGGTGGGAAACAAGGATTTTTTTTTTAAAGATAAGGCAAAAACAGTAAGAAATACACTTAAAACAGCTTTAAACAACTACAAACGATCAGAAAAGGCTATCACACTTTTGTGTTTAGCCTACAACAGTTAAACAAATTATCTAAACAAAAAAAACGACTTTTTAAAAGTGCAGGCCATCAAATAAGTACAATATGTGAAAAAAAACAAGCTTTTAAATCACAATAAATGCTGGAAAATCAGCGTTTAGATGGAAAACAGTTAAGTACAGCAAGAAAGTACAGAAAAACTGATACTTAATCACTCCAAAGTCTCTCTTCTAAACTAGAAGGCTTGTATCAGTTTAAGACTTTCTAGTGCTTCCCAGTAGGTTAGTTACAGGAAAGATGGGAAACGAGCACAGATGTGGTCTTTTAAACCAGAAAGTTGAAAGATATGGACAAACTGTCCAAATGGTCAATAAACTACAATTTCTGGGCCAAGAACTCCTCTTGTGGTAGACAGGCTACCTAGTGCTTATCACTCCCACTGATAAGCTAGAAGGCTTTCCTCCAACACAGAAAGGCTTGTGGGGCTCAGAAGCTTACCAACAGTCCTGGATACAGCAACTGTGTATTTGGACTAGGCTAGTTACAGGAAAGGTGGGAAACAAGCGCAAGTGTGGCTTTTAAACCAGAAAGTTGAAAGAGATGGAAAAAAAACCTGCCCAAACGGCCAATAGCTACAATTTCTGGGCCAGGAACCACTCCTCTTGTGGTAGATAGGCTACCTAATGCTTGCCACTCCCACTGATAAGCTAGAAGGCTTTCCTCCAACACGGAAAGGCTTGGGGGGCTCAGAAGCTTATAAAGAGTCCTGGATACAGCAAATCTGTACCTGGACTAGACTAGTAACAGGAAAGGCAGGAAACAAGTGCAAACACAGGCTTTTAAATCAGAAGGTTGAAAGAGATGGAAAAGCTTCCCAAATGGCCAATAAACTCTAATTTCTGGGTCAGAAACCACTCCTCCTGTGGTAGATAGGTTACCTAGTGCTTACCACTCCCACTATTAAGCTAGAAGGCTTCTCCCCAACACAGAAGGGCTTGGGGGGCTCAGAAGTTTACCAACAGTTTTGGATACAGCAAATCTGTACCTGGACTACACAAGTTACAGGAAAAGCGGGGACCAAATGCAAACTCAGGCTTTTAAACCAGAAAGTAGAAAGAGATGGAAAAACTGCCCAAACAGCCAATGAACTACAATTTCTGGGCCAAAACCCACTCTTTCCATGGTAGACAGGCTACCTAGTGCTTACCACTCCCACTGATAAGCTAGAAGGCTTCCCTCCAACACAGATAGGCTTGGGGGGCTCAGAAACTTACCAACAGTCCTGGATACAGCAAGTCTGTATCTGGACTAGACTAGTTACAGGAAAGGCAGGAAACAAGCTCAGAATTTTTTTTTACAGAAAAGCAGCTAAAACAGCAGTAAATACAATTCAAACTGCAGTGCAGGCTAGCACACGAGTTTGCAGCAATATCACAGCAAATACAGTTTAAATAAATGCAATTAAATTAACAAATGACTAAAAAACAATTGCAGAAGGCAGTAAATTAGAAGGCTACTAACAAGCAGTAATAAGTGCAGAGTAAGAGCGACTGAACAGATAGCATACAGAACAGCAACTAAGACAGTTACAGTAAGAGCAGCTGCATAAAATATGTATATACATATATATATATATATATATATATATATATATATATATATTTTTTTTTTTTTTTTTGAGGGCGGGAACAGAGCAGGATTAAGAGGCTACAGGGGTTGTCCTTCCCAAATGCTCTCTTTGTACACAGTAGGAGTGCCTGAAATCAGAATATGATCTCACTGCACTCAGTTGAGTGAGCAAATGAGATGGGCCCAGAAGGAGTATCCAAATACAAATTTACAAGAGGGGCGGGCAATTTCAAAGCCACCAACATTAACACCACAACAAGAACAGGGAGGGTGGGTGAGGAACTAACTGCAGAGACACAGCCACAACTTTCAGTTGAGTTAATATTCAGTGAGAAACACAAATAAATAAAATTAAATGCAGAACTGTATGAAAAAGAGCAGATAAAAGTGTACTAAAGTTCACTTATATGTCCAGTTGATTTCAGGTAGATCTTAGCTGGAGCAAAGCTCAGATAATAAGCAGAAATAACCCGAAATGTACCACTTATATAAGGCAAGACAGAATATCAGTGATGAGGTGAAACTACCCCCCACTGCTATCAGTGGCTACACAGAAATTCTAACTCTGTAGAGACACAGCCACAAATGATGTTCAGATATCACTCACTGTAGGTACCAGCCACTGGTATCTGTCAGCATTAGAGAGTATGTAGTACACGTGCTAGCTGTGCAACATGACTGTACAAGGAAGTAGTCATCTAGCAGCTGTATACACGTACCTGTGAAATATGACCCTGTGTGTGCTCACATGTGGTGTGTCAACCTCTAGATGAATGGGTTATGGCCCATGCACACACACTGCCCTCCCCATAGCCCTACTATGACAAGCCTACTGAGGTCATCTACTGTGAAATACACCTTTGGGAGAGTTGTAGCCCAGTAATCTCCATGGTGCATCCCATAACTGCGCATTGCTGTAGTGTGATAAACTAGTTACGCAGGAGTTCTAATCCCAGACTTGGAAAAGTGTGTGTGTGTCTGTTCAACTCTGTCTGTGTAGAGAGCAATGCTTTTCTGGGTAGTCACACTCCCTACAATTGAAATGCTCCACTTTGGTAAGGCTGCTGATGTCATCCACCTAGAAATACACCTCTGGGAAGGTTGTAGTCCAGTAATCTCCATCACATGTCCTATAACTGTGTACTGCTGTAGTGTGATAAATTAGTTAGGTAGGAGTTCTAATCCCAGACTTGGTAAATGTGTGTGTGTGTGTGCATAGAGAGCAATGCATTTTAGGCTAGTCACACTCACTACAATTCAAATGCCCTACTTTGGCAATCCTGCTGATGTCATTCACTGTGAAATACACCTTTGGGGAAGGGGCACTCCAGTAATCTCTGTGGTGTGTCCTATAACAGCATCATGCTGTAGTATGATATAGAACTCTGGTAGAGGTTCTATTCCCCACACATGGCAGCTGTGAATGTTTTGTGTGTGTTTCAGTGTTTGTGTAGAGAGCAGTGCATTTTAAGATAGTCACACTCACTACAATTCAAATGTCCTACTTTGGCAATCCTGCGGATGTCATTCACTGTGAATTACACCTTTGGGGAAGGAGCACTCCAGTATTCTCCATGGTGAGTCCTATAACAGACTTATGCTGTAGTGTGATATAGAACTCTGGTAGGGATTCTATTATCACACATGGCAGTTTTGTGTGTGTTTCTATGTTTGTGTAGGCAGCAATGTATTTTAGGCTAGTCATACTCACTACAATTCAAATGCCCTACTTTGTGTCCATCCTGCTGATGTCATTCACTGTGAAATACACCTTTGGGGAAGGGGCATGCCAATAATCTCCATGGTGCATCTTATAACAGCATCCTGCTATTGTGTGATATAGACCTCTGGTAGGGGTTCTATCCCCACACATGGCAGCTGTGGATGTTCTGTGTGTGTTTCTATGTTTGTCTATGGAGCAATGCATTTTAGGCTAGTCACACTCACTACAATTCAAATGCCCTACTCTGGCAATCCTGCTGATGTCATTCGCTGTGAAATACACCTTTGGGGAAGGGGCACTCCAGTACTCTCCATGGCGTGTCCTATAACTACATTATGCTGTAGTGTGATATAGAACTCTGGTAGGGCTCTATCCCCACACATGGCAGTTGTGGATGTTTTGTGTGTGTTTCTATGTTTGTGTAGGGAGCAATGCATGTTAGGCTATTCACACTCACTGCAATTCAAATGCCCTACTTTGGCAATCCTGCTGATGTCATTCACTGTGAACTACACCTTTGGGGAAGGGGCACTCCAGTAATCTCTATGGTGCATCCTATAACAGCATCATGCTGTAGTGTGATGTAGAACTCTGGTAGGGGTTCTATCCCCACACATGGCAGTTGTGGATGTTTTGTGTGTGTTTCTATGTTTGTGTATGGAGCAATGCATTTTAGGCTAGTCACACTCACTACAATTCAAATGCCCTACTTTGGCAATCCTGCTGATGTCATTCACTGTGAAATACACCTTTGGGAAAGGAGAACTCCAGTTATCTCTGTGGCACATCCTATAATGTGCTGTAGTGTAAATTAGAAGTTCTAATCCCAAATGTGTCGGTGTGTGTGTCTGTGTTTGTCATTTGTATCCTGTGTGACGGTGGTTGTGAGTGTGTAACAACTGTACTCAATGTGGAGTGGATTTTGCAAACTTCTTATATGGTGGGCCAAGTATATATCACAATGTCTACCGTACAGGGATAACAGATGTGAAATAGCCAAGAGGATGGGGTGCAAACCCATACCTCTAAATGTGACATCAATGCCAGCTGTATAATGTTAACAACCCTTGTAGTACCCAGGGTACACTCTCAACCCATGTCTCATATACACACTTACCTAGGCAACAGCCGCGATGTTGGTAATACCCTGCATATTGCCCACTGATAGTAACCATGGTGTTATTTCAGTGGGCTACAAAGGGCATGGTGCTCAGTCCATCAGTCCAATAGGCATGTACATGCCGACAGTGCACCGCCCCCATGTTCCCCACTGGACACCTGCAACACCTGTGGTGCCATCAAATGTGATCCACAAAGGACATAACATGCCTGAAACAGTAGCGCGTTATGGATAGATGCCACTGACACCAAGGAATGCCAGTATCATGCTATCAATATAGGTGCAGAGCCCACCTGCTCTACATGAACAGTTCCTGCCACATGAGGCCAGGACTGGCACATCTGATGATAACGATCTGTGTACACAACATGGGCCAGACACCCCAGGTACAATTCCACATGTCACTGTACATGCATGTGGGAGGTGTGCACATCCCAGACACTGTCCATATCATGGGGTAAGGAACACATACATGACAAGCAATGCACAGCGTTGGCCACACACAATAGTCACCCAGGTGCTGGATGGTGAATACAATACCCACCTGTGTGGGCAACTCCAGACACTACACCCCTGAGCCACAATGCAGACCATTGTCATGTGGCCTGATGCCAAGGTATACCCATCACCTAGCCTTCTATAGCCATCTGGCACTATCAACCACAACACACATGTGAAGAAGTGCACACATGCATGCCAGTACTGCCACCCGTGTCTGTGTGAGTGGTGTATGATGTGTATGACCACATTCACACTCACTACAACCCCCATTGGCATACTGAAACATGCTGTCTGATGTTAGACACCTCCACATACTGTTTGCACATATAACCTCCATATGACCCCTGTGGTGCATATGATATCTGCACAGTACTGTGTTGTGGCAATCCCACTAGTGATGAGTTGTATTCCTGGCCCTGCCAAGTGTGGCAATGTGTGTGCATCCCTGTGAGAGTGTGGCTGCGTTGATGCTGACACCTGTTCATGCGGGCAGGCATGTCTACTACACCTACCACATAGCTACCATATCCCTGTTGCAGATGCCACTCACCATCACATATACGTTCTGAGGGCTCCCCAACATGTAACCTATGTGGCGCATCCAATAACTGCTTGGACATGTGATAGCACTACATATTAGTCAGGGATTTGATACCCTGTACTGGTAGGTGTGTGACACAAACATGCGTAAGTTTTACTCTCCCACCCCTCCCTGGCTTTTCTGTGCCTCTGTCTGCCCCTCTTACTCCCTCTCTGCTGGATGTGGAGACTTACACCTCCTTTGCTTAGGCAGCAGCATGTGTATTTTAAGTGATGCTCAGGATCAGCTGATGGTCTCTGCATGAATTGCAGCCCTCCTCTAGCTGATTGCATGTGGAACAGCAGTGGTAACATTCCCATAGCCAATTGCATAGAAACACACACCAATATCTAGGAACATCATGTTGGTGTTGGGCCTTTCATTCACTGTGAGCAGGAACTCGATCTGTTGTTTGACAAACAGCATCTCAGATGGATTGGGGTTTACCTCTAACAACATGCACTGTGGAAACAGGCCAACACACAGGAGGGGGATGTGCCTGACCTGACTACAGACTGTAAGTGCTGCCATATTGCATTTGGAGTAATGTTGATTTAACAGGGTGTGTGTGGATATGGCTGCCCTACATGTTTACATACCTGCCATGTCAGTACTATGTTTATGAGGAAACAACCATCTGTAGGGCCATCTGCAGACTGGCCAGTGTGTGGTGCCTTTTGTTTCAGGTGTTACCAACAGATCACCTATCTGTGAACTGTAGAAGGTAGTGTGAGGATTGCAGTCTGTAAATGGTGACAGCCGTGAGAGTTACTGAATTCATATCCCTCATAGGACATATTGTGCAACAAACCCTGTTGCAACAGTAAATGCATGAGGTTATCACAGCAACATATCAATATTGGTCCTGTGTATGTGCCTCCAGCAACAACCCTGACAACCTTTGTACATATGTCATGCAGTAAGGGGTGCATATGTACTGTACACCACAATTAGTGACATCATAGTTGATAACAAGCCAGTGAGATATCAGACTGCTTTACATGTAATGTATAGTAGGGGTTATATTTCATGGCATAACCTGGACATTCTGTTGTGTGTACAGTACTGCGTACGTATGGTGATTGTTGGCAGTGTGTGTATTGTTAATATGTACCTTGGCCTGTGTACAGACTGTGGTAGATGTCATTGTTCTTGGTCCTGTTCTATCTGATGTTACATGCTGCTCCACTGTATGTTACTCTATCAGCTTACATGTTTGTAGTGCCATACATGCACATGTCCCATACCACAGACAGGCAGTTGACCACACTGTGTAGTGGCCCAGTATATGTATTGTTAGTTTGTGGGTGGCACATATGAGGTTGGTGTTGAACAGATAGTCCAAATACTGTAATAATATGCTAGCATGCCATATGTTGCTGTGGCTGTGTTCACATTGGTTGTGGTGATGCACTTACAAACAGGTGTATGTTACTCTGTGCTGTGGCATGCCTGTAGACCCTGCTGTTTATGTGCAGGTACATGTGCATTTCCCCATAGGAAATGTAGGCCAGTGTTGAGCCAGTCTGCCTGTAGCCTGCACAGTGCTTTGTTACATGCCTAGCAACTTAGTGTACTTACCCAGTGAGATGTAATGTCCAGTTACTTGCCAGATGTACTGCTGCCAGGCCACCATAAAAGTCATGTATGTCAGACAGAACAGTGGGATGCTGTACAGATGTATGTCAATATCTAGTGGGTGGTATGTGGCCATGGCACCCCCTTACCAGGGGTTATGTGGCAGGACAGACAGAGATGTGCAAATGCATAACTTATGGGGACAAATGTATACCAGTTTTTACGTGTTATACCCATCTACATGGCTGTTAACATCCACATTGTCAGGATTGGTCCACATGTCTTGCACTAAGGGGTTATGTGTATACCTCTGGACTGTCCTGAGTGTGTCAGACTGTCCACATATATTGTCCATTATCTCTGCCGTAGTACTCAGGAGCATTACTTGCTTGCAGTGGTACTGTACTATGATGTCCTTAGGATGTCTGTCAGTAGCCAATGGCACACATGTTAAAAGCAGATGTGACCTCCCACAATCCCAATTACAGTAGCATAACTCTAGAAGTATACCTGCTATACATAACTGACATCCCCTTGCACTACAAAGTTGGGACTACAGAGGCTGAGGTAGGGCTACACTCCATGTTCAGGACATATGGTGATGATAAACTAGGTATAAATCCCTATGTCACAAGATGGGTTGACACCTGGCTCACTGACAGAACCCACACTGTAAAAGTTGCAGACTCCAAATCTGACCTCAAAGCAGTGATAAGTGGAGTACCACAGGGTTCCATCCTGGGACCTCTCCTGTTTGGTATCTACTTCTCTGAAGTACAGGCAAACACAGAAGGCCTCTGGCTAACGGGTTCAGATGACTGCAAACTAGGAGCCATAGTCAAGTCCCCAAATGAAGTGGACATCCTACAGAAGGGCCTCACTGAGACAGATGCCTGATGTCAGAGCCATGGCCTGAAGCTCAGTGCCAAAAAGTGCAGTGTCATCCCCTTTGGTAAAAACTTTGTACCCATGAACTACCACATAGGCAGCAATCTACTTAAGACTGAATGCGTGATAAGAGACCTTAGGACCCAGGTGTATAGTAGTCTTTCCTTTGATAGTCACATTGCCACAGTAGTCAGGAAGTCCTTCTACGTGGCACACCTCATCATAAAAGGGTTCTCATCCACGGAAAAAAGAGGTCATTGTTCCCCTCTACTCGTCACTCATTAGACCCATTATAGTGTACAATGCCCCTTTTGGAATGTACCTCACAAGACATCTGCAGCAGCTGGAAAGGCCACAGAAGTACCTCACAAAGAGGATTACTGGCCTCAAACAAATGCCCTACACTGACCGCCTCAAAAAACTCCAGCTTTACTCCATAGCATATCGCCTACTCCGAGGTGATCTCTGCCTAACATATAAAGCTATGTCAAACCCAGAGCTGTTGGACATGCTACACCTAAAGAAATCCCAATCCCTCCGAGCTACACGCTCTAGGGACCTAAACCTTGTCACCACAATAAACAGGACATGCTGGAGGGATAGATTCCTGTCCCAGAGACTTCCTATACTCTGGAACAAGCTACCCATCTATGTCAAGCAAAGTTCTTCATTAGCATTCTTCAAGAAAAATCTTGATGAGTGGATGGGAAATAGGAAATACACCCCGGGGATCACTTCTGTGTCTCTGCTGGACAGTGGAACAGGAAAATAACTTTCTTGGGTGGCGTAAGCTATGGAACCTTGCTAGCTAGGCTTACGTAGGCCCTTGGGCCGATAGCCTAGTACCTACCTATGAATCTATGAACCTATATGTACAAATACTTATCCAGATATCTATATAGACATACAGATATACATATCAACATACATAGATGGATATGAATATGTACATAGATATACAAACACCCAGATATATACATATACAGGGCAATATATGTCTACACATATACAGATAGAGATACATATGCACATATAGGTATGGATATCTATATATATTTTGACAGTAGTAGGTATATCAGAATAGATATGTATGCACATATAGTTATTGATATCTACATATATACCAACATAACTAGGCATATCTGTACACATAGGATGTGCATACATATATAGCTATATACATATATCTATATATACATATACGTATATCTATGTATGCATATATCTATATATACATATATGTATATGGGAGTACTACAGAATCCTGAAAGCCCAAAGTCCTGAAGACCATCAGGGGTGAGCTGCCTTAAGGTATATGGATGTACATTGCCATACAATCCACCTTGGTTAAATGCAGACCTACTGCCACCTGCCATACAGACTGTTCTGTTTGTCAGTGTGCTTGTGATGGTGTCAGTTGTGCCTTGTTATTTAACAGATGTTCTTCGTGTTTCACTGTTGCAGTCATTACACTTGGGTTATCCTGATGGCAGGCTACCCTCAGTCGGCCTGAATTCCAAAGTCTAGGTCCGGCATCAGTTGCTGTCACCTCTTCCCTGACGTCAGTGCGCCAGGGGTATAAAAGATGCAGCCGACGCCATTTTCTTCAGTCTTTCTTGCCACGCGGTGCCCAAAGCATAAGCAGTTTGCAAGTGCCAGTCGGCCGACTCCTGAAATTTTTGTGTTCAAATTTCAGATCCAAAGTCTTCATTAAAAGCTAAGTACTCTGTTGGGGAAACTTTTTTCTTGCTCCAGACCGATGTCAGAAAAAGTTAATAATTGCATTTCTTGTGGGAAGCAAATACCTCATAAGGACTTTCATTCTTACTGTATTCCTTGCCTAGGCCCTGACCACGACATTGCTAGTTGTCAGTTTTGTGCTAGATTTAACCAACGCACTATTAAGTGTCAGTACGACTTTGCATTACATTATTTTGGCAGAAGATTTAATTATACAATGTCGTCGGATAGCCATCTGACTACCTGAATTCATAAGATACGCAAGGAAAAAGAATAAGACAGGCATCCGAGGTCCAAAACCGATGACGAGGCTTCTTCTAAGCTAGTCGCCGGTTCACCGGTTCTCAGTGAGACACCTTCGCAGCCCCTGATGCCCACTACTTTAGACTCGCAGGCCACTACCAACTCCCACGTGGAGTTGACTAGGCCGCTGGAAGCTCAAGGTATTGGACCTTTGGAGACTATTCCCTCAGATGGGTCCAGAGCCGCTGAGCAGGCATCGGCTTCTGAGGGTGTTTCCAGACCTACTCAATTATACATTAAAATGACTTCAGCTTCAAAGGCAAAGACTAAAGCACCTTTAAAGACAAAGAAACAAGTACAACAGCCTCATGGACAGGCCTCCATGCCCAAAAAACAGATGCTCAAAATGGCCGAAGACTTAATTACTTTGATCAGGGGTTCCCATCCCCCTCCTGATAAAAGGCCTAGGCAAGAGACAGATTATGAATCTTCAAATCAGGTTTCCATTTCATCTGATTCCTCTTCTGATCAGGAATACTCTCTTCCTCTCTATGAGGATTCTGATGCTGAAGAATCTATCCATTCAGCCTCTCCTCCTGAGGATTACTCTTTTGGGGAAACCTTGCATACCATGAGGGAGCATTTTCACTGGGAGAGCCAAGATTTTTCAGAATCTAAGAAAAGGCTCAGAGACTTCCTTTTACTACCACAACACAGGCCCCTAGCTATTCCACCTGTGTTAGACATTGTAGATGATGTATTTTCAGAGTCCAGTCTGACCCCTGACTCCTTACCTCCAGCTCCTGTTAAGCCAAACAGGTACTACAGGGTTCCTGACTCTCATAAATTCCTTTTCAAAAACCCTGCTGCTGACCCAAAAACTATCTCTCAGGGTCCCAAAGGGGTCAAGGCTTCCGCTGCAAAAAACCCTACCCCCTCAGACAGGGATTCTAGGGCACTGGACAGATGGGGAAAAAAGATTTACACTTCTGCTTCCTTGGCTATAAGGGCTTTAAATTGTCAGTTTCATATGCTCAAATATCAGCAATACATTATGTCACTGCTTAAACAGAAAATGTTGATAAATTCTGAATGTGCAGAAAACAAAGAAATGCAGGATTTATTGCATGCAGCTAAACAAGTTGGAAAGCATACTTTGCAATGTGGTTTTGATTCTTTGGAGGACTCCTGCAGGGCCGCTATTACGGGTTCTGTCATCAGGAGGCATGCTTGGTTAAAGGAACAAAATCTGCCTGATCATATCAAAACAAAAATTATTAGATGCTACATTACAGCATGATACTTTGTTTGGTGTTAAAGCAGAAGAGGTATTAAAGAAAATGGAGGACAAAGCTAAATCTATGCAAATGGTTAAGGATTTCTTACAGGTGCAGCCTCCTAGATTTAGCAGACACTGGCCTACAAAGAATTGGTCCTTTCCAGTGTCAGACAGACCACAAAGGGGCAGATACAGATGCCCAAGAGGCAGATCCCAGCCCCAAGGTTCATACAGGCCTAAACAATGGGGTGCTTCTACCTCCAAAAGTGGAGAAGACAAATCACAGCCATACAGGAAACAGTCCCAATGACTTCCCTCTGCCTGCACCAAGCACTTATCTTCTGGCAGCACCTTTAGGGGGAAAACTAGCACTTTTTTTCTCAAAATTGGCACATAATAACCCAGGACAAATGGGTCCTAGACATAGTGTCACAAGGCTACAAGTTTCACTTCCATACCCTACCAAGGACAAACGGTTGGCCAGACCTGCCAAAAAATCAATGGGCAGAGGCACAAAAGCAAGTCTCATCACTCATGGACATGAGGGCCATTCAACAAGTACCAGAACAAGAGCAAGGACAAGGATTTTATTCAAGACTGTTCTTGATACCAAGAAAGGGCAAGACCTGGAGACCAATACTGGACCTATCTAGTCTAAACACATTTCTGGATATACCAAAATTCAAAATGTTGACTCTACAGCAACTTCTGCCCATGCTCGGCAAGAAGGCTTGGCTTGTCACTTTAGACCTAAAAGAGGCATACCTGCATGTCCCAATCAGACAAACATGCAGAAGATACCTCAGATCCAAAGCTGGCTCAATGCACTACCAATTCTCTGCACTGCCCTTTGGCTTATCTACTGTGCCCAGGGTCTTCACAAAGTGCTTGGTACCAGTAATTGCATTCTGCAGACAAAGAGGAATACAAATATATCCTTACTTGGATGACTGCCTCATTCAAGCAGAGAACAAGGACATTCTACTACAGCATCTGGCGTTTGTAAAGAGATTTCTAACAGGTCTAGGGTACACAGTCAACGAAACAAAATCAAAACTAGTACCCTCTCAAGAGATAATATTCCTGGGTGCAAGCTTAAATACAACTGCCCAGATGGTTTATCTCATGCCAGACAAACAAAGACAACTGACTACCTATTTCAACCTGTTGGCAACAAAGGTCCAGTTATCTGCAAGAAAAATTCTGCAGGCTTTGGGCTTCATGGCATCCTGCATTCTACTAATTCCATATGCGAGACAGCATATGAGGAAACTTCAATGGTACCTAAAAAGTGTTTGGACTCAACATTGCCACAGCCTGGAAACAATAATTACCCTCATTCCCTGCCTGCAACAGGAGTTTCGATGGTGGGCGAAGGCTTGTCAGCAGAACAAGGGCCAGCCATTCACTTTACCCCCAGCCAGGCAGACATTAACAATGGAGGCATCAGATTATGCCTGGGGGGCCCACATGGCAGGAAAGTTATTCAAGGCACATGGTCCGCAAACCAAATGCATCTACATATCAATCAAAAAGAGATTTGCCAATATCCTGGCAGATCGATTCAGTGCCAACTTCACCCCCCTCTCACCCCCTAAATGGCCCATCTCAATACCGGAAGATTGCCAAATTCCAGTAATAACGGCCACACAGGTACAAAACACACTCTCTAAAGCCAAGAATACAGCATCCATGGGATCAGATGACATCCCGGGCTGTGTACTACATGAACTACAATATGAACTGGCACCTCACCTAAGTGTCATGTTTAATCATAGCCTCACCTCAGGTTTCGTGCCCACTGAGTGGCACAGAGCTACAGTTATCCCAATCCACAAGGGGGGATTCACCTTGGATCCCGGAAACTACCGTCCCAGCAGTCTGACAAGCCTTATCTGCAAGGCCATGGAGCGTATTATCATGGAACTTATAAACAAAGACATTGGCAACCTTCAAACACTGGACCCCACACAGTTTGGGTTTGTGAAGGGCCGATCTTGTCTCCTGAACCTGATTGACTTCTTTGAATCAGTCTCCAGAGCCATGGACAAGGGTAAGGTGGTCCACACAGCCTATCTAGACCTTGCCAAGGCCTTTGACACCATCCCCCACTCTGGAATCATAGATAAACTTACTAAGTTGGGCATTAATCCCTATGTCACTCAATGGGTTGCTAAATGGCTTACTGATAGAACCCACACTGTAAAAGTAGCCGACTCCAAATCCAGCTCCAGACAAGTGACAAGTGGAGTACCTCACGGCTCAGCCCTGGGGCCGCTCTTGTTTGGCATCTACTTCTCTGAAGTACAGGTCAACACTAAGGGACTCTGGCTAACAAAGTTTGCAGATGACTGCAAACTGGGAGCCATTATTGAATCCCCAAATGATGTGGATACTCTACAAAAGGGCCTTACAGAAACAGATGCTTGGTGCCAGAGCCATGGGCTCAAGCTCAATGCCAAGAAATGTATTGTTATCCCCTTTGGGAAAAAACATGTATCCATGAATTACCATATAGGTGGCAGTACACTAAACACAGAAAGTGTGATAAGAGACTTAGGGACACAGGTGGACAGTGGTCTCACCTTCGATAACCACATCGCCACAACAGTCAGGAAATCCTTCTATGTGGTACACCTCATCACAAAGGGCTTTTCATCCAGAAAGAAGGAGGTCATTGTCCCACTGTACTCATCCCTCATTAGACCCATTATAGAATACAACGCCCCATTTGGTATGTACCTCTCAAGACATCTGCAACAACTGGAAAGGCCTCAGAAATACCTCACTAAAAGAATCACAGGCCTAAAGCAGATGCCCTACACTGACCGCCTTAAAAAACTCCAGCTATACTCTGTCGCATATCATCTACTCAGAGGCGATCTCTGCTTAACATACAAGGCCATGTCAAACCCAGAGCTGTTGGACATGCTACACTTAAAGAAATCCCAATCCCTCAGAGCTACACGCTCCAGGGATCTAAACCTTGTCATCACAATAAACAAAACATGCTGGAGGGATAGGTTCCTGACCCAGAGACTCCCCAGACTCTGGAATAGATTGCCCATACATGTCAAGCAGAGTGCCTCTTTGGACCTCTTCAAGAGGAACCTTGACAATTGGATGGGAGAAAGGAAATTCACCCCAGGGATCACGTCAGTCGCCCTGCTAGACAGGGGTCTAGGAAAGTAAATAATGTGGGAAGAAATAGCCAGGGAATTGTTATGGCTAGGCTTGTATAGGCCCTAGGGCTGATAGCCTAGTACCAACCTATGAACCTATGAACCTATAAGATGCTAGCTGTTCAGAATGCCCTGACAGCCTTCAAGGACCTACTTCATCCGGGACAACTACTGACAAAGACAGACAACACCACGGTCATGTGGTATATAAACAAGCAGGGAGGCACTCATTCTTACCCCCTTTGCAGACTAGCCATGACTTTGTGGGACACAGCATTGACTTACCAAGTACATCTGCAGGCACAATTCCTGCCAGGAAAGATAAATACTCTGGCAGACGAACTAAGCAGAAACCTCATGATTCCCCATGAGTGGAAATTGAATCCACAAGTCTTCAGCATGATAAAAAGGAAATGGGGATGCCCGGAGATAGATCTATTTGCCTCTCCTCACAACTACCAAGTAAAAAGATTCTGCACAAGGACTTATCACAGACAAGCATGGAAAGTGGATACCCTTTCTTTCAGCTCGAAAAGCTTATCAGTATATGCCTTTCCTTCACTGCCTCTCCTCCCCAAGGTACTCCTAAAGGTCAGACAAGAGAAGCCAAAGATGATACTGATTGCCCCAGACTGGCCCCGCCAGTACTGGTATCCAATCCTAAGGAACTTGTCTCAATGCCCGGCTTGGACGTTGCCTCAAATACCTCAGCTACTATCCCAGCAAAACAATCAGATCCTGCACAGCCAGCTAAAGACTTTAAATCTGGCAGCATGGCGGATAATGTAGTCATACAAAATGCGCCTCTCACTAAAGCTGTGATGGATGTCATTTTGGAAACCAGAAGGCCTAGTACCAGAAAATCTTACGCTGGAAAATGGAAGAGATTATGTGCTTGGAACCAGGTACAAGGAATTGACACAACTATACCAAATATTCCTCAGATTTTGCAATACTTAACTGAGATGCTGGACAAAGGCCTATCCTTTTCATCAATTAAAAGTCATGCCTCTGCAATTTTGGCTCATTACAATACAGAGCCACCGATCTTTTCTCATCCTTTATTAAGGCAGTACCTCAGAGGACCCAAAAACTTAAGGCCTCCAAGGAGATCATCTATACCTGCATGGGACCTCAATTATGTCTTGGAAAAACTCACCCTGCCTCCTTTTGAGCCAGCTGCTACTGCTGATATAAAATTTTTATCTTGGAAAACAGCTCTGCTCCTAGCAATAACCTCTGCAAGACGAGTCTCAGAGCTACAGGCACTGATGGCTGTGGAACCTTTTATCATTTTTTATCCAGACAGGGTTTCTCTGAGGACAAATCCAACATTTATGCCTAAGGTAGTGTCCAGTTTGGCTCTTAACCAAGCTATTCATCTGCCTACTTTTTATCCAAACCCACAGAATAAGGGGGAGAGAATTCTGCATTCTTTGGACATACACAGACAGCTATGCTTCTACTTGAACAGAACCAAAGCTTTCAGAAAGACAGAGCAACTACTAGTGGCATATGCTGCACGATCACAAGGAAAGGCTATCTCAAAGCAGACTATTTCTAAGTGGATAGGCCACTGCATTCATTTCTGATATTCACAACATGGCAAGCCAGTGCCTAAGGGCATCAGGCCACATTCAACCAGAGCAGCAGCCACTTCAGAAGCCTTCCTCAGGGGAGTACCAACCAAAAACATTTTAGAGGCTGCTACCTGGAGTTCAGTGCACACCTTTACAAAGCACTATCATTTACCACTCTACTCTAAATCCAGGGCAGGCTTTGCCACTGCAGTTCTGCAGGGCCTCATAGCCACTTCTAATGCTATATTAGCTCCAGCCTCCCAACCATAGCTTTGGGATTCAACCCAAGTATAATGACTGCGACAGTGAAACACGAAGAACATAGTACAGTTGTGTACACTTACCATAAATGTAGATGTTCAAGTGTATTCACTGTTGCAGTCCAGGTTACCCACCCACCATCCCCCATATCTTTGCTGGAACTTATCTGCACTTCTCTAATCTATACAACCTATGTGGTGTATTTGCTTGTAGATGACGTTATAATATATTTTGGTGCATGCATGTTTTATTGGCATATTTTTAAGCCTACCCTGACATCTGGGGCAAGAAAAATTGAAGAAAATGGCGTCAGCTGCATCTTTTATACCCCTGGCGCACTGACGTCAGGGAAGAGGCGACAGCAACCAATGCCGGACCTAGACATTGGAATTCAGGCCGACTGAGGGTAGCCTGCCAGCAGGATAACCCAAGTGTAATGACTGCAGCAGTGAATACACTCGAACATCTACATTTATGGTACGTGTACACAACTGTACTTTACATCCCATTGTGTCAATTGAAGTCTTTAACCTCTAGGGATTGTCTACAGAGTGTAGATAGAGGCTGCTGAACTATAGACCTGAATTACTTACCATTGATAGTTTGGTATCCTGTGGCACAGTCTGTCTTTACTATTGTACTACTTGATGGCCTTGGCCTGGACAGCAACATTTGTTAACTTTTCCAGACTACTGTATTAGTATAACTGTTTCACAGTTGCATTACTCAGTTTATATGGATGTTCGTGTCCAAACAGCTATATGACATGGCATATACACCTGTAATAGTACACAAATAAAGCTTTCCCATTCATGTACACTTGTGTGTGGTGTTATATTGATATCTCTGTGGGTATATGTTGCAGGCAATGAATGTCATTTGTATGGGTGACTTATACAGTCTCCAGTTGGTAAGGTGGTAACTGTAGGAATAGTGGCTGTTCCATATTGTGTGCACGTTCTACATATGTAACTTACTGTACATATCTCTGAGTGTGTATGTGTAGTTACATATAGATATATATATATATATATATATATATATATATATATATATATATATATATATATGCATATCTGCATCTGCATATATGTGTCTGTGTATATTTATCCTAGGGATGCCCATGTCGTGTCTGGTCCTGGTTATGGGATCTGCAACACTTGGTAGTGTATTGCAGAAAACACAGAATCCCTCAGCACTGGATACATTTAATTATTAGTATATCTTTTTGATTGGTTAATCTGATATGGTGAATCCTTTTTAAATGTGAAGTTGTCTGCATTCACTGTTAGTCTGATGAAGCGGAAGGATTCCATGGAAGCATTTACTATTTTTGTGATTAAAGTTGCCTGCTGTGTGTAACCAACGTGTTTTTCTGTTGTTCTGCTATTTGGTAATGTATTGCAGGGGGGACGTGTTTGGCTGTGGGGGTATACCTATCCGTACAAGGCATTTATTGTTTGGGACCTCACAAACCCATTAATGTTGCATGTGGACATATATGTTTTTGTTATTTCCCCATTGTTATATACAGATGCATGTCCGTATATATATATATATATATATATATATATATATATATATATCTGCTGACATATATATATATATATATATATATATATATATATATATATATATATATATATATATATATAAATATAACCTGCAGTATATATTTAGACATATACATATAGACATATATATCTATAGTTGTAGGCATCTGCATGTATATATGTTCATATATATTTATATATATATATATATATATATATATATATATATATATACATACATACATAGATATGCTGTATCTGTTTAGATATTAATATATTTACACACACACACATACATCTACATGTTGGAATACATTCTCTGTACTGTTGAATGACTGGGCTGGATGATATGTTTGTGAATACATCAGGGTTATGTATATTTGACATGGCTTAGTGGTAAATCCCTTTGTCTATGGTGTGCAGGGTCATGGGTTCAAGACTTGCAGATGCTGTGTATTTTGTTGCTGGGCAGAACAAGGGCCATTAGACACAGAGTGACTAAGGCACTTTTGAGCAGTTTTAAGCGGGTTTGCGCGGGTTTGTGCAGAGGTAAGCACTGCTAACTTCTGGTTACAGTTTGTTATATTCAGTTAGCTTCTGAATTGCTTAACCTGTGTAGGCATTGCTTACCCCCACGCAAACAGGCTTAAACCCGCTTACTGCTGCTTAAAAGTTCTTACTCCCACGCTAATTTTTTTAAAAGAAAAGAAAAAGGGGTTGACAGGAAAGTGGTGAAAAAAGGGGCACAAAGAGGGAAAGACAGTAGTGAAAATATCCAGGGATGTGCAGGAAGGGTGTAGAGAAGGTCCATAGCTGCCCATTTCTTCTACAGCAACAGCTGTGCATATACACTGAATTTGGAGATAGATTTGGACACTCAAACGCCTGTGAGGGGGTGAGGACAATAATAATAAGTTGTGATGCCAATTAGACCAGATGGACACATGTGCAAAGTGGAAAGCTATGTATGGGGTGAGATTTTTTTGTGAGAACAGATTGCCCTTTTTTTCAGGTGAGAGTGGGATGTTGAGGAGAGGTAGTAGGTATATTTGGGGAGGTAGGTTGGGTAGGTTAACAGACAACACACACAAGACTCATACAGGAGTGGTATATGACACATATAAACACCTTGATGGGGAGGGGTGTTGGGAAATTGGAAGTCCATGAGCCTTCTAGTGGAAACAGTGGGACTGAGGTCCCCACCCATGGGTAGTCACCACTCCACCTTCACAGCCCTGAAGGTGGCTGTGCTGGGGGCTGAGATGCAGTGCCAGACTGATGCTCTAGTTGTGACACATGGCCCTCGAGCTGGCATAGAAGATCACCAAGCTGCTGGTTGAGCTCTTTACACATCATGACCCCGACCTGGTGACGGGTGACAAGTTCCTGTCCATGTCTGCTCCCAGGGGTGGGGGTGGGGGTGGGGGGCAGCCCCATTCCCTGAGGTGGTTCCACCCGAAGGTGGTGCAGGACCAATGGACAGGGATTTCCCGGGTTGGGCTCCAGACATGCTGGTGCCCAGTGCCACGGACAGCTGAGGTGGGACAGGTGGGTCCACTGGGAAAGGTCTTCCCAAGCGTGCTTTAGTGTTTAGATTTCATCATCATATGTGGGTCAGTAATAGTCAACATATTCCAGGGTTAGGTATAACAGCATGCATAGATATTCCCATTAACCCAGACACCAGATATGGAACAGTTGCATAGCAAACAGAACACATGCATATATGGGACCACGGTGGTAATAAGAACAGCATGCAGGCAAGTGATGGCACCATGCCACCTGTGTTGGAATAATTCAATATAGCACATGCATGGGAACCATTAAAATATTTATCAAACAATTGGACAGTATCAGAATATAGGTGTCATTACATATCAGTTGGGGTGGGTATGTTGATTATTGTTGGAGATATGGTGGGGGGAGAGAAATATTTCAATTAACAACTAGTATATTCCTGTAGTCCACATTACTTTCCTATTCAGTGCTGTTATCTGTACCTTACAAGTCTTACTATACTACCCTATAGCCTTAGTTTGGACAGTGATATGGCTGTTGTTATCATTACACATGAACTGGTTTTACCTGCAGTATACACCTCTTACCTGGTATACCTGTGGAGCGAATATTTGTTAACACTAACTAACTGTTTCTACACATACTCGCAGATTCTGGGTTGATGTTGTGCACATAGCTATCCAACTCTTTTTGCACAGACTCTGGCCATGTGTTGACCACATGCTGTTGTACCTGGACATATCTAGAATATTGCCCTCTTCCACCTTTAGTGACCTGACACAAACACATATACATGCTTTCCTACACAGTTATATTCTGTAGCACAGTGTGTGTGACAGTGATCAGTGATACTTTATTATTCAGAGAAACTGCAACACTCACAATTCCCTACAATACCAGAGTGAACAGTACCAGTACAGGTTATAATGGTCTGTATTTCTCAGCAGAGTGTTTGTATCCGACGTACCTGTGGGAGCAATGTTTGTTAGCGCTACCTGACTGTTGCCACACAAACTTCCAGATTACACATTAGTATTATGCACATACATCTCACTCTATTACTGTACACACTCTGGTCACAGCTTGACAACATGGGAGTGTAGATAGGACATACTTGAAATATTACTCTCCTAACAGTTTCGGGGGTTGCTACAGTGACAAGTTTTTGTCATAAGTGTTTGACAATCACTTGTATTCCCTGTTTGCTGGCTAAACATCTGGGATCATCCCACAGACGTACCAGGGGGACAGGGGGACAAGCCGTAGATATGGGCCCATTTACTGGACATTCTGGCCTCATCTGTACAGTTGTGGGTATGATTCTGTATGCAGCCTACATCCACTCCCAGGATTCATGGCATGGCTGTGTCTGCTACAACTTAAACACTGTCCATCACAGTTGTGTCTGCTATATAGATATTGCTGTATATCTCCTATCTGCTTTCTGTCTTATTAATCCCCTGTGCTTTTGCATTCTGACCTTGTATTACTACACTCTTATACAGATTTCCTAGACAGTTATATGTTGTAGGACAGTGTGGGCGACAGTGATGTGTAATACCTCATTATTCAGAGCAACTGCATCAGTTGCACTGCCACACAATACCAATGTAAACAGTTCCAGTACTGGGTATCATTCTTGTATTTCTGGGCACAGTGTTGGTGTCTGACAGACCTGTGGGAGAAATGTTTATTAACACTACCTCAATGTTCCCACACACAGTACCAGATTCCACATTACTATTATGCACATACATCTCACTCTGTTACTGTACACACTCTGACCACAGCTTGACAAGTTGGGGTATAAATGGGACATACGTGGCTTCTTAGTCTCATAAGATATTGTGGAGTTGCTAGTGTGCCAGCTTTATTGTCATAGATGTGTGTCAATCAGTTGTAATTCCTGTTTGCTGCCTATACGTCTGGGATCATCCCACTGATTTCCCAGGGGAACAGGTTGATAAGCAACAGATATGGGCCACCTTAATGGACATTCTGGACATTTCTGTACAGTTGTGGGGTATGATTCTGTATGTAGTGTACTACCACTGGCAGGATTCGAACCATGACTGTGTGTGCTCAAAACACAACAGTTCACATCTCAGTTGCATGTGCTATTCAGGTTTTGTTGTCTGCATTTTCCTTGTTTTCTGTCTGTGTCTCTCAGTGGTACTAAATGGCCTCTGGGGATTACACCTGTCATATACAGGCATTCCTACACATTCAATTTATGGTGCACAGTATGGGTAACAGTGCTTAATACTACAGTACTATTACATGATTGCTAATCTACATTACCATATGATACCAGAGTATACACATGCAGTCCAGCAGTTAGAGCTTTATTGTCAGGCTATTACACTTTTATTGACATACAAACAATATGAGACTCTTCCTGCCATAATCTCTAGTGTATGCAGTACTTGCCTTGAACTATACAGGTTTTATACAGGCAATTCATTTACTACTACTTTTAGTTTTATTTCCTATGACAGTAATTGCATGAGTATTACTGACCTGCCTCACATCGCAACCTCGCCAGGCAACTGACGTGGGCCTCCTGGTTCACAGCCCACTCCATTGCAGCTGTGGGGAACATAAGAGGAATATTTATCCATATCTATCTATAATATACTTGAGCTGGCAATTATTACACACATAGTGGGGTGATACTTACACATAACTGGAACATCCCTTGCCACTCTAGCCTCTTGGAGTGACTCCTCCAAGAGGTCCCCCTTATGCTGCTTCAGGTCGGCATAGTGATGCCTGACCTGCTCACCAGTTCAGGGTATGCCAGTGGCACTGGTGAGGTCACGGGCGAGATGGTGCCAGGCCTCCACCTTATATTGGGAGCCTGGTAATGGCTCTGCAGCAGTCTCTGATTATGTTCTTTGACAAGGAGTCCTGCCATGACCTTGGACTCCTGGATGCACCAGCACTGCACCAAGAAGTGCATACCTTCTCCCCTTACTGCCATTGTGGGGGAAGGTACAACCAGTTATGAGATGTATTCCCACCTCTTGGGTTTAAGTAGGGCCAATTTCCTGCACTTTTCCGTAATTGGCTGGTTTTGAAAAAGGCCAAGTTATGGGCAAACCTGCTTACCTAGTGTTGGCATTATTTAAAGGGATATAACACTGGGCACATTGGGTTAGCTGGCCTACACATTGCTTACACCTCCTAAGCTGGCCTGTGCAGTACTTAGCGTTGCTTACATTAGACTTTGCATTATCATTCCTTTTGGCATTGAGTTATTATTCATTACACCTTATATGTATGCCTGGTATCCATGATTCATATGTACATACACTCTATGGGGTCCTTGTGTTTTATTGGGGACTTCAACACTCTGTTACAATTATATCTGACTTCTGGTCTTACTGCTGTACTCCGGTTCACATATTTATGTTATGTAGTGGGTTAAGGCACATATGTCTGTATACTGATTCCTTTCACAGGTTCAGTTTGGTTTTACTGTGGTGAAGACTTGTTTGCTGATACCTCGTTCTTCTGTACTTCTGTGATGGCTTTGTGGCTTTGTGGTTAACTACTGTGACTATGTAGTATAGGGTCCTGGGTTTGAGACCTGCATGGCTGTTTATTTTGTTGATGGCCAGAACAAGGGCCGTTGGATACAGAGTGATTAAGGAACTTTTGAGCATTTGTAAACATGTTTGCATGGGTTTGCATGGTGGTAAGCACTGCTAACCTGCCTTTACATCTTCTTACAGAAAGTTAGCTTCAGAATTGCTTAACGAGTGTAGGCATTGCTTACCGCTGCACAAATGGGGTTAAACTCACTTACTGGTGCTTAAATATACTTACTACTGCTTATTGGTACTTCAACCTGCTTATAAGTTCATAGGTTCATAGGTAGATACTAGGCTATTGGCCGTAGGGCCTATATAAGCCTAGCCAAAAAGGTACCCTGGCTTTCGCCACCCAAGAAAATTATTTTCCTGTGGCTCTGTGTGCCCCTGTCTAGCAGAGTCACAGAAGTTATCCCTGGGGTGAATTTCCTATTTCCCATCCAATCATCAAGATTTTTCTTGAAGAGTGCTAATGAGGAGCTCTGTTTGACATAGATAGGTAGTCTGTTCCAGAGTATGGGAAGTCTCTGGGACAGGAATCTATCCCTCCAGCATATTCTGTTTATTGTGGTGACAAGGTTTAGGTCCCTATAGCATGTAGTTCGGAGGGATTGGGATTGTTTTAAGTAGAGCATGTCCAACAGCTCTGGGTTTGACATAGCTTTGTATGTTAGGCAGAGATCACCTCTGAGTAGGCGATATGCGATGGAGTAAAGTTACTAGTGCTTTATTCATTATGACACTGACACCTCACATGTGCATTTACTGCAGTACTCCAGTTCAAAAAATTATATTATTTAGTGGGTTTTGCAACATAAATATTGATCATAATGTGCTTTGCCATGGGAAATGGAATGTGCTGCAGTGGGACTCAAACCAGGAATGCCTGCTCGTAAGGCAAATGCTCTGCCCACTACACTATTGCTATGCTGCTTTATTTGCATATATCTTTCTTGTTATCCTCTTCAGCCATTTAAGCTGCATTAACCGTAGCTAAGAGATGGGCATACCCACGCACCTATGGTTAGCTTTAATGGGATTTCTATAAAAAAATAAATAAATAAAAAGGGTTTGTTCATTTAATTTATGTATTTTGTTGCTGTTGTACACAAGGGGGACTGTTGATGGGGATATGTGGACACCTACGAGTGGTCTCTCTCATTTTTGACCCCTTTGTGCGGTTCTTCATTGCGGGGGCGTGTATATTCTGAGAACTCTGCTCTCAGACATGCCCCCTACACTCTTACAAGCTCCATGTAAAACTAGGAGCGTAGGCAGTGCTCCTCATTACTATGCATGGCACGCTACCGTCCTGATCCTAAACAGCCGCCTCCATGCAGGACTAAGCTATTCCTGCACAGAGGAATAGTAAATCTGGGGGAATGTGTTTTAAGATGTATTTGGTCAGATGTACATGTAGTTCTTTTTTGAAGTATACCATGTCCAGTGACCATGTGTGATAGTTTGTACCCTGATAAAACTATCCATTCTCTCAGAAAAGGAATAGCAGAGTTCAAGGGATATAAAAGAGAGCAGTGCATTATACCAGTATGCAAAACACTGTAAACATTTTAAGAAGTTTATTTTTTGTATTGAAACAATTAAAAAGATGAAAGAGTAGTGACCAGCACATTATTAGAAAGGAAAGAATTTATCTGACAGATAAATATGACCGATTTTGAGCTACCAGGTTTGAATGATACAAGTAATATATTACATTTTCTGAAGAATAGACCTTTTATTTATTGAAATTGTTTACCAAGTGAATTAAGTGTTTTATATTTCTAACATCAGTATGACTTTTATATTTAAATGCTAGGTAGTTTTGTAATGTCAGTCTAAAGAAGTTCCAGATACAGTATGGAAAATGCTTGCTGTTTTAGTTTTATTAACAAACTGCTGAATACTTTGGTTTGAGATAGACTATATATATTTTTTGTATTTACAACTTCAGTAGGTACTGGCAAAATACGCTGTCTTTTGCAATAATCTCTCTTTTCCTTGTACTAACAGGAGGTACAGACTATGTAATTGGATGGGTAAATGACTGTTACTGTCAAATATTACACTTGTTTAGCTTCTTACATTGTATTTCTTCATCTGTATGAATTGCTATCCATTCATCAAGAATTATGATGCCATTTTTTGCTCTTACTTATCTCTTCAAGCCACACCTACACATTCCTCCCCCCAAAAAAGACTTGATCAGAAGAAAAAATACAAAAAGCTTTAATTCTTTTCCATTAATTTATATAATTAATTGTTCACATCTCATAAACATATGATATCAGCTTTAGTTTGCTTTAGGTTTTATAACATCTTCACCAAGAACTTTTTAACCCCTAGCTCTTCATTATTGCATCCTTTCTGGAACCTCAAATGACAGAATGGCAATAAACCAAAAGCCAAAAAAGAATGCCTGAAACACAGAAGGGTAAAAAATAAAGTGCAAGAGATATTTTCAGGTGAGCAATCCTCCCTGCAACACTTGACGGTGGGGTTGTGCTTCTCACCCCTATAGATAGATAGATAGATAGATAGATAGATAGATAGATAGAAAGATAGATAGATACATTACTCCCCAGCTGCACCAACTTGAAGAAGGGGATTCTCCTTTGTTAAGCCTGGATTCCTAGATTCGCTCCTATGCATTCAGCACATCAGGCAACGAGCACCCTTTAGCACTCTTTGTTTCCACAGCGGCTACGAGTTTTACGGGATCAGGTTGCTAGCCTGTGGCCCGACCCTCCTCAGAGGGTGCTTTGTCAAGCCTATTCTCTTTTTTTCCCATCTTCCTTACTTTTACTGTCTCAGCCTCAAACATCAGTACTTTGATTATACTTAAGGCTTTTTCAGCTTCTTGTATAATCACTCTCCCTTTTCTGTCTTGATCTAAAAAGTCTTAATTCAAATCTTTTCCAGACATGATCTATTACAGCCTAACTCAACTGTCTGCTATACAACAGACAAGCAATAAACACCCGTCCCTTTATCTTGCTAATATATGTTAAATGATATCACTATGTCAGTTTGTTCTTAATGTATTAAACATACTATACCTTCTGTATAGCAAATGTACTAAACAGAAGCTATTCCTCTCACTGTAGATGACATTAAATATTGGTGAGAGCACAGTGTCAACTATGTCTTCTTATGGTATGCAAAATATTCTGTGTCATGTGTATTTGTTGTCTGTCCTGCAGTATTCTTATCAGGTACCTGCTCTAATTCACATATATTGATATATATATATAGGTCAGTGCTCATTTACAGCTTCTTTATTTTAGTAGTCAAAGTGGTATATTTCAGATACATATTTATCGGACTGGATGTTTCCTTGATCTACTTTTCCTGTTGTATAAGTCTCTTTATTTTAGCTCTCTCTTACTAGGTTATAGTGTTATAATCATATCTCATTATTTAGCTTGTTTTATTAGACTGTGTTGTAGTCATATGTTTCTTGTGTAATCACCCTGGGTCTACACTGAAAATAGGCTATGCCCAGTTAGACTATATTGGAAACAAACAAACAAACAAACAAACAAACAAATGATTTGGTGGCTACATCCCCTGAACAGCTAGTATGGCAGACTGTTAGTCCCCACGGCCTGTTACTTATAAACAGTAACTCCATGATCACTGTACCTCAGAGTAAGAGAAAATGTTCAAACTAACACAAACTCAATCATTGTATTTGATTCTCAAATTTCTCAGCAATTGCACTTTTGAGTCCCGGTAAGTAGTAAATTACTTTTCTGCTTGGCACCCCATTTTTCCTGCTGTAACTTTTTAAATAACTTTTTGGCCCTCCCCATCTTTGGTGATCAAGTCCCCTTATCCTGTAAACTCATTATTTCCCCACTAAATGGCCAAAACCATACTATCAGCTGGAGTAAGAATTTGGCCAAGGTGAGCTGTCATCTTCAGATGGTTTCAATTTTTTTAATATGCCTTATTTTCTGTCCTGTGCAATGACATGGAAAACTATGTCCAAAGTGTATATAGTAACACATTCCTTCATTTTTTGTGGGTGGGTGGGGCTAGATCCCATGCTCTTCAAGGCAGGTCACTCTTCCCAATAAGCCCCTCTAGGTTCACCTCTCAAAAATGCATTTACCTAAACCAAAGGCTATGTTTGCCAGCAAAACCATCCCTCCTTCCCACCTGCAATAAACTAAGCAGGGACTGGGCCCTGGTTTCCTGCACTGCAGTCAGGGCTCCATGCCTCTGCACCATGCTGCAACTTCTTTTGCTAGCTCTAACAATTTCTGCTTATCATTTCTGCAACTCATTCTTGCAGTCTTATAAACATTTTATTTATTCTTCACCAAGTGCAGGAAGATTTACATATAGTTCATCTGTTTAATTTAAATTAATGCATCATAGTCATGAAGTTTCTCCTTTGTCATAGAAACAATAATATCAGTTTGTGCAACACTGTTGTTTCTATGATCTAAGGAGAAACTTCATGCCTATTAGGCATTAATTTTAACAAGCAGCTTGGTTATTGGATATATCTGTTCTTTACAATTGGTAAATCAGATAACATTTTCTAGATGTCACTGTTAACTCACCTATAAATGTACTGTTGATTTGGTTTGTGCACAGTCTTTAATCTAATTAAATATGGCCTGGGCAGTGGTTAAAAAGGTACAGCTAGCAAATTAATAAATCAGTTACATTTGGTTGTTGGTTTACTCCCACCATCCAAATTAGTGGTAATGAATTAACAGTAGGAGTTTTACAGAAATGACTGAATAACTGGCCCAAATACATATGGCACTGCAGTTATATGTTAACTTTGAAAATGTTCAAAACAACATGCTCTATGCATTGTGAATGTCCTGTACAACTCAGTCAGCCACAATGCAGCTAAGGTCCTAGTCTAGTAGTAACAAAAGGGGAATGTATATTACATCACTGTATTTGACTTTCCCGTTCAGTTCTAATACAAGTATTCAAGTCCCAAGCATTCAAAGAACACTGTATCGAAGTCAGGGACTCAGACATCTTGTAACTTTTACAGGCTAATGCTCATGCTGAAACTCAAATATGAATACAGGCCAGCAGCCGCTGCACATTTCCTGAACAAGTTTAAGTGAAATAAGTGCAACAGCCATAGGGAGGGAGTGGAAGGGGGTGAAAGTGTAGATTAGGGCAGAGATCAGGAAGGGGATTTGATTTATGAAGTGGGAAGAAAGTTTAAGGGTTAGGAAGCTGGAGGGAGTTTGAGGGTTAGGGGATGGAAAGACAGTTTTAAGGTTAGGGTGTGGTAGAAGAGTTTTAGGGTTTGGAAGCAGGAAGGGAGTTTAGGGTTATAGCAGTAGGGGAGTTTTAGGTTTATGGACCGAATGGGGTATTTAGGTTTATGGAGGGGGGGGTGGAGTACTAGGTTTAGGGAGCGACTGGGGATTTTAAGTTTAGAAAGGGTGTAGAATTTTAGCATTAGAGTTAGGGTTCTGGTAGAGGTATACAGTTTCATAGTGTTGGATGTTGTGAGGGCTATGTACTTAAGTAACATCAGGCTAGTGGGAGTTGCAGCACCTGTCTTTTTGAGCAAGTGGCAGTAAGCAGGTGTGTTGTGAACTACTTGCTTATGATTACTTGTAGTAAAGCCCCCCCCCATTCTACAGTTCACAAACACATATATGTGTGTGAAAGCCACTTCTCATTGCCATTGTAGAGCAGTGAGTATCATTGCCATTTCACAGTACTTTACTCTGGTTCAGTTATTGTCTGTGGCTTTTCCATATAGAGTTTGCACGCCTTACCTGTCTCTGTATGCGTTTAGCTATGTGCTCTGTTTTCCTACAGCACCCCAAAGACATGCAGTAAATGAATTGGAGTTCTAGTATCTATGAAGGCAGACATGCACTGCGTGTGTGTGTGTGTGTGTGTGTGTGTGTGTGTGTGTGTCAGTGTCTGTGTAAAACATATCACTGTTTTTTATTTATATACACATAATAATAGCACATACATAACTTCTGTGAAACAGTAAAAAATGCAGTTAAGAAAAATTATCTTTCAAAATTACAAGATAAAATACATTACAGAACATTCACACTTTTACAACTTCTACTAGTCTGGTGGCCCCCACATTCCAGACTGAATGTATGGATTTTAACATGGACTTAGTGGTGGCCTCTGCCTTCAAACACACCCATTCTAAAACCAGCTCTGCTCAGAGGTCTGTACAGCAGGTTGTTGTAGCTTGTGTGGGGGGTCTGAGGATGGTGTGGTCTTTATTTCCTTAATTTTCCTCACAATCAAACCTCAGGTTATTATAGCTTGTGCTACAGATAGAAAACATATTGCCATTGTTTATTTTACTTTCCTCACAGAATTCAGAGGTGTGAAAATAAGGTTACTATATCTTGTATAGAGGCAATATACTCTCTACAAGCAATATGTTTGAATGCATTACAGTGAATATTATTTTTTCACTTTTCTCACAATCACACGTCAGGAGCATAAACAGGTGGCTACCTTTGGGAGTTAGGGATTAGGAGGCATTTTATGTATATGTATGACAACAGCCACTTGAAATATATCACTGTGGCTATTTGAACCTCTGCTTTCATCCTAATCTAACACCACAGAGATGCACAAACAGTGATTGTCTATTTCTTTTTGTAGAGTTAGGTAGTCAGTATTCACAGACAGGATTTATGCATCCTCTCAAACATTTGTCTTGTTTGTTTACTATGAGCTATTATTTTGTCAGCTTTGAACATTCAGACTTTGGAACAACTTATGTCTTCCTTGAAAGAGGAAATAAGAACAAACTTATTTTCTTACACATGATTTTTGTTTAGGCAACCACTGGATCAAAAGGTTGAGAAAATGCTCTAAAATGCACCTCCGAGCATCTATAATTCTATGGCTTCTGGGGTCTAGTGGGCTCCTGATCCCCAGCTTAACTGAATTATTTCCTACACAGGTATTTCTGTGCTGTCTTGGTCAAGTGAGGTGTGTTGAAAGGATGAAAGTAAAAGTAAAGTTGAACAGTGACACTGAATTTCTTTCCGCAATCGTGATTTTTGTTCAAGCTGTCACTGGATGAAAATGTTGTAAAATAATATTAAAGTTCACTTTACAACAAATAGAAAGCATCCTGCTAAAAGCTGAAGAGTAAGACAAAATATGAGAAAAGGGAGAAAAATATAATGTGTATAGGATGGAGGCAATGGGAGTAGCACTGGAAGATGTGTATGGGAGGTTGAAACAGTAGGCATGGGGGCTCCATGGAGCCCTTTGCCTGGGGCACTATTTCACTGAAGGCCAGCCCTGTACATTAGGCTGTTGTAATGTATTATCACTGCCACTAAATGCCAGTCACTGTGAATATATATACACTACAGAACTTATTCTTCCATGTACTAAAAGCATAGCCTTACCTTTATTATAAAAAGACTGTAACACTTTCAGAATACTGAATTTCAAATCATATTCTGTCACAATACACCATAAACTATCATGATCCACACAATCAGATAATTTTCTACTATCTCCCACTAACAGACATCTTTATCCTTGCATAAAATATCATCTACCATTTCATTCATCAAAATTAAATCCTGACTACATTTCTCTTTAACTCCAAAAAATACCAGGCTTTTCAACTTTCTTTTTCCATATAAATTTAATAACCTTCTGAAATATATCATCATTTATTAAATCTTCCTATAATCACTTATTATACACAAATACTAATAACACTTCCTGCCTTCCCTTTAATTTTTTATATACTTCATAACCAATACCATCCAAAGCCAATACTGATTGAATATTACCTTTAACCAGTATCACATTTAGCTCATCCAAACTAGCCTTTCTCATTAAACTTTCAATAGTTTCATATGAAAAACTATTAACACCCTACTTCACATTTTCATTCATCTTTCTTTTTTATATATATATATATATATATATATATATATATATATGTGTGTGTGTGTGTGTGTGTGTGTGTGTGTATACACACACACACACATATATATATATTTTGGACATACTGTTCCACATTAAGCATTATATCTTATTGATTATACACAATATTTCCTTCTCCATTTTTTACTTCTTTCATAATACCAATATCGCTCTTAACCAATTTAGTCAACAGAGGGAGAAACTTCCTGTTTTACCATTCAAATAATATCTCTGCTTGAATAACAACCTCTCAATTCTCATTTTACTAAAAAATTATTTTTAATTCCTAAAAACATAATTTTTTTTCTAAACTACTAAACTTCTCATTATACTTATTACTATAAATAGCTTTACCTTCTTTTCTTTTCTCCAAATCTAGTTCCAAACTTTTTTTTAAAAGATTTGTCTTTAAATACCACCCACTGTTCCAACCATGAAGAATAAAATTCCCTCATTGACTCATGATCATTCCATATCTGATCAACCTCTCTTTCTAACACCTATTTATCAAAACGCATCAGTGTTAATCTTTTATTTCCTTTTCCTTCAACTACTATATTTTTGCTTTCACCACATTCAACCTAAATTGTGCTATGATCAGAAAAGCTATTAACAACAATTGCACCTTTTATCTCTCTCACAATGAGCCTGATAACAAAAATAAGTCAATTTCAGTACTTTCTTTTGTATGTTCACCCATCACTACCCTGTAATTTTAACTTTTCACATCTCATAACTTCTTGTAATTCATTTTAATTTTCTAACATCAATCCATTCTTTTCTCTTACACTTTTTTAACCCACAGTTAAAATCCCCATCACAATTATTTTCATATTTAACACCACACATAGGTTCAACAAATCAAACAAATCCTCAACAAATCAAACAAATCCTCCCTTTCTTTTATTGAAGTAAAAGCATAGACTCCTGTCAACCTAAATACAACCTCACCTTTTCTCACATTTGCAACAGTAGCTCTCCCAGCCTTTATGATAAGAAAATCTAATACCATAAAATCCTCTACATTCATAAACACCACCATAAACACCTCTCCCTTCCAAAACATACAATTCTTCTCTCTCACAATGCCTCAACCGGTATTCTTATCAACTTCTGAGATGAATCTCATACCTTGCAAAATAAATTCCTTCAGCCTTGCATTTTTAAACCTTTGCAAAATGTAAATTTTTCTTCCTTTATTAATCCAACAACTATAAACATCAACTGACACAAATCTAACATTATTCCTTACCTCTCTAACTGTTGGTGAAATATTTCAAAACTTTCTCTTCCTTACCTTACCCTAGCCTCTATTGAATTCCTTTTTCTGATTTCCTTTACAATTCCTTCATCTAAATCTGATTTCTTACTATCTATTTCTTCTTCTTCTACATTTTTATCTTCGACATTAATAATACATTCCTCCTCTTGACTTATTTCAATATTATTTTTCCACCAATAATACTTTCAGCATCATCATTGACAACAATTGTATCCCCTACCCCTTCTACCTCATACATCTCAGGTCTTTCATCATTCTACGCATTATCCCTGAGAATGTTATCATCTTTACCCTGTGCCTTCTGTGTGGAGTCTACATGTCCTCCCCGCGGTTGAGTGGCCTCTGAAAGACATGCGTGAACGGGCATGCCTTCGCTGAAGGCTGACCGTCGGGCTGGCAACTCGGCACTATAAAAATCTACTGCCAATCATTAGCGGACCAGAGTTCCGCTGTGGTGACCCCTAACCAGGAAAAGCCGAAAAAGACAAACTAAACAATCAAACCAAAAATACCTATCCTGTTTACAAATTCTACATTCTTTTCTACACTTGTTCATCATATTCCCCTTTTCACTGCATTGATTATATCTATTTTTTGCACATTCCTTAGAAAAGTGATTACAATTACCACAGAAAAAAACAGGCTTTTGGCTGGTCCAGATATCCGTTTCTCTATTGCCAGCCACATGAATAACACTGGGCAATTATTTTACAACTTTTTTTCAAATTTCAAAAAAGAAAAATCCACCCCCCCATTCCAAATGCCCCTTTCATCTTTAACTTTTACGATATTAGATACTGAATGACACATTGATAAGAAACATTTTATTAACTCATACAGCTGAATTTCATCTATCCAAAATTGCACAATTAACTTCTTTGTTACTCAGTTCCTCTGCTCCCAACCCCCCAAAGAATGGAAAACAACCTGTCTTTGCCTCACAAAATAAAACAACAAAACTATGTTTATTAATATTTCAGTCTCAAATATTATAGCACAAAAACTTTCTTTTCTCAAATGAATCAATGACCTTAGGTTTTTGCTGTAAACCCTAATGGAAGCTTTAAATTGTCCCAAATGAAATATCTATCAACAAACCCTTATTTTTTCTTAGTATTACAGTAAATATTCTTTTCTTTTTTTTCTTTTTTTTTTTGACATTTATAATACCTTTAGATTTTTCTACTACCTCAGCATATGATTGTCCCTGCTGTACTTGTTCTATGATTACATTTTGTCCATTTATCCCCCCGATTACTTTCTTTTTCATCCTTCTCCTTCTTGGCATTGAGAATCCTTTCCATCACATCTGAGAATGACAACTCTTACTCTTCACCCGGATCACCCATCTCAATTAGTGAGAGCAAATCCTCATCAGGAATCCCTCTGGATGCTACTTCATTCACAACTGCTTCACTTCCAGTAGATTTAAAGTCAGCTAAATGCTGACTATTTATAATTCCCAATCCATTCTCTTCTTCTTTCTGTCTGATTGACAGATTAGCATTTCTTAACTCGCACTTGCTGTTGGCAACAAAACCACTTCTTTCTCCATCCTCTTCCATTATACACACTTCTTCTCCTGGCCACTTCCTCACCAGGAATGGAAGCAGGAAGTGTTACTGCAAAACAAACCTACTCACTGAAAAGAGTAGGGAAGTCCCCCAGCATCCTGGACAAATTCCCCTCTAGTTAATACATATGGTGCAATGGGTCCTAGTTGCTGCATCGAAAGTACATTAAACCAAAATGTACTACAGCAAACTCACTTTCATGAAAGTGCATTTTAGTGAAAATGCACTTTCGCAAAAAAAGCAAAAAAATAAAAAAAAAGACAACAGGCAGTTTGAGTGTAGATTTAATTGTACATCAACATGTACTGTTGATTGTACTACTAAGCAAACTGTTTCTTAGATCGGGGTACAGTGGGGATAAGGGAACATTCCCTTTTCACCACTGTAGTGGGATCTCAGTGTGAGAATATTAAAGTAGTGGGTGTGTGGGGGGTGCATGGTTGCTTGACCCCCTCCCCGCATAAATGTGAGTAGTGTTTCATTTTTGTAGGCTTTTTGTCATTAATTTTTTTTCACAAGTGTATTTTCGTTAAAATGCACTTTTGTGATAGTGAGTTTGTTGTAGTGCATTTCAATTTAACGTACTTTCGATGTAGCAACATAGATTGGTGCCATATATGCAATAAGTTGGTTCAAAAGGCAAATTACTTTGGAAAGATGTCTTGTTCCTCACTCTAGATTACACCTTCCTGATCATTATAGCTACCTCTAGTCAACCAAGACTACAGAGCTAACAGTTTTATAACACAGGGTCACAGGGAGTAACACCATTAATGCATAATCAGTGCGTATTAGTGACTACCAGTTTCCCACAGAGTAGCTATCTTCCTTTGTATATTACTTTTTAACATAATAAATACTGATAAGTACAGTTCTGATGGGTAACTGATAGCAGTTGAATAATCATTCTGCAGAGTGCTAAGTTGATTTTCTAGATTTTGTCCTTGAGGTTGTACATTGAGCGCTAATTCAGTATGTCAACACTCTCACAATTTTATAACCCAACACTCTAGAATTCCCTCCTTGTTAATGGAAGTCTACTTGAAATTCTTTCTGTAGTCTCCACTCATCTCAGGCTATAAGCTCTGGTTTCCTCCAGCACCCCAAAGACATGCAGCAAATGAATTGGAATTCTAGTATCTGTGAAGGCCGACATGCCTAGAGTATGTGTGTGTGTGCATATGTATGACTGTCTGTGCAAAACAGTTTTTTATTTATATGCACACACACAGACACACACACACACACACACACACACGCACACACACGCACACACACGCACACACACGCACACACACACACACGCGCACGCACACACACACACACACACACACACACACACACACACACACACACGCACACACACACACACACACACACACACACACACACACACACACACACACACACACACACACACACACACATACACACACTAATGCAAGCACATACGTAACTCTTCTGGGAAACAGTAAACAATGCAGTTAAGACTTATCTGTCAAAATTACAAGATAAAATACATTACGGAATATTCACACTCTTGGTGGCCCCCACACTCCAGACTGAATGAATGGATTTGAACACGGACTTTCTGGTGGCCTCTGTCTTCAAATGCAACCATTCTAAAACCAGCTCTATTCAGAGGTCTGTACAGCAGGTTGTTGTAGCTTGTGGGCGGGTCTGAGGATGGTGTGGTCATTATTTCTTTAATTTTCCTCACAGTTAAACCTCAGGTTATTATAGCTTGAGCTTAAAATAGGGAAAATGTTGGCATGATTTATTTTACTTTCCTCACAGAATTCAGAGGTCTGAAAAGAAGGTTACTGTAGCATGTATAGAGGCAATGTACTCCCTAGAAGCAATAAGTTGGACTACATTACTGTGAATATTATTTTTTCACTTTCTTCACAATCACACATCAGGAGCAAAAACAGGTGGCTACCCCTGGGATGTAGGGATTAGGAGGGATGTTATGTATATGTATGACAGCCACTTGAACTATATCATTGTGGCCATTTCAACCTCTGCTTTCATCCTAATCTAACACCACAGGGATGCACAGACAGTGATTGTCTTATTTCTTTTTGTAGAGTTAGGTAGGTAGTCAGTATTCACAGATAAGATATATGTATTCTCTCAAACATTTGTCTTGTTTACTACAAGCTACTATTTTGTCAGCTTTGAACATTGAGTCTTTGGAACAACTTATGTCTTCCTCGAAAGATAAAATAAGATTAAAATTATTTTTTTACACATGATTTTTGTTTAGGGACCACTGGATGAAAACACTGAGAAAATAATTTAAAATGCACCTCTGAACATCTATAATTCTATGGCTTATGGGGTCCAGTGGGCCCCTGATCCCCAGCTTAACTGAATTATTTCCTACACATTTATTTGTGTGCTGTCTTGGTCAAGTAAGGTGTGTTGAAAGGATGAAGATAAAAGTAAGGTTGAACAGTGACACTGAATTTCTTTCTTCAATCATGAGTTTTGTTCAAGCCATCAGAAAATGTTGTAAAATAACATTAAAATGCACTTTACAACAAACAGAATGCATCCTGTTAAAAGCTAAAAAGTAAGACAAAATATGAGATAAGCGAGAAAAACTGTGTAAAGGATGGGGGGAATGGGGGACCACTGGAAGATGTGCATTGGATGTTAAAATAGTAGGCATGGGGGCTCCATGGATCTTTTTGCCTGAGGCACTATTTCACTGAAGACCAGCCCTGTGCATTGGGTTGTTTTAATGTATCATCACTGCAACTAAATGACAGTCACTGTGACTATATATACACTACAGAACTTTTACTTCCATTTACTCAAATCCTAACCTTACCATTATTATAAAAAGAATGTAACACTTTCAGAATACTGCAATTCAAATCATATTCTTTCATGAAGCACCATAAACTATCATAACCTGCATAATCAGATGATTTTCTACTATCTCCCACTAACAATCAGACATCTTTACCCTTGCATAAAATATCATCTACCATTTCATTCATCAAAATTAACAAATCCTGATTACATTTCTCATTAAAACCAAAAAATAGCAGTCTTTCAACTTTCTTTTTCTATATAAATGTAATAATCCTCTTAAATACATCATCATTTACTAATTCTTGCTATAACCACTTATTCTACACAATTACTAATAATACTTCCTGCCTTCCCTTTAATTTTTGTATATACTTCATGACCAATACCATCCAAATCCAGTACTGATTCAACATTACCTTTAACCAGTATCACATTTAGCTCATCCAAATTAACCTCTCTCATTAAACTTTCAATAGTTTCAGATGAAAAACTATTAACACCCCACTTCACATTTTCACTCATCTTTCTTTATATATATATATATATATATATATATATATATATATATATATATATATATATTTTCTGACATACTGTTTGACATTAAGCATCATATTCTCCTGATTACACACAATGCACCCTTCTCCATTTTTCACTTCCTTCATAATACCAACATCACTCTTAACCAATTTAGCCAACAGAGGAGAAACCCCCTGTTTCTACCATTCAAATAATATCTCTGCTTGAATACAAACCTCACAATTCTCATTTTATTCTCCAATAAACTGCTGTTTAATTCCTAAAAAAAAATCATTTTTTTCTAAACTACTAAAATTCTCATTATACTTATTACTATAAATAGCTTTATCTTCTTTTATTTTCTCCAAATCTATTTCCAAAGTTTTTTAAATATTTCTCTGTAAATGCCATCCACAATTCCAACCATGAAGAATAAAACTCCTTCATTGACTCATGATCATTCCATAGCTGACCAATGTCTCTTTCTAACACCCATTCATCAAAAATCATCAGAGTTAATCTTTTATTTCCTTTTCCTTCAACTACTACATTCTTGCTTTCACCACATTCAAACCAATAGAGCTATGATTAGAAAAGCTATTAACCACAATTCCACCTTTTATCTGTCTCAATGAGCCTGATAACAAAAATAAATCAATTTTAGTACAAAGATCACCTCTTTTGTATGTCCATCCATCACTACTACGTAATTGTAACATTTCATATTTCATAACTTCTTTTAATTTATTTTAATTTTCCATTTATTTTAATTTTTTAACATCAATCACTTCTTTTCTTCTACACTTTTTAACCCACAGTTAAGATCCCCATCACAATTATTTTCATATTTAACATCACATATATGTTCAACAAATCAAACAAATCCTCCCTTTCTTTTACTGAAGTAAAATAATAGACTCCTGTCAACCTAAATACATCCTCACATTTTCTCACATCTGCAACAGTAGCTCTCCCAGGCTTTATGATAAAATCTAATACCTTAAAATCCTCTCCAATCATAAAAACCACCCCAAACACATTTCCCTTCCAAAATTTCATACAATTCTTCTCTCTCACAATGCCTCAACCTGTATTCTTATCAGCTTCTGAGATGAATCCCATACCTTGCAAAATAAATTCCTTCAGCCTTGCATTTTTAAACCTTTGCAAAATGTACATTCTTCTTCCTCTATTAATCCAACTGTTAACATCAAATGACACAAACCTGACATTATTCCTTACATCTCCTTTTAACTGTTGGTGACATATTATGAAACTTTCTCTTCTTTACCTTATCCTAGCCTCTACTGAATTCCTTTTTCTGATTTCCTTTACAATTCCTTCATCTAAATCTGAGTTCTCACTATTTGTTCTTCTTCCACATTTTCATCTTCAACATTAATATGTTCCTCCTCTTGATGTATTTCAATATTAACTTTTCCTCCAGTAATACTTTCACCACCATCATTGACAACATTTGTAAGCTATACCCCTGTTACCTCATAAATCTCAGATCCTTCATCATTCTATGCATTATCCCAGAGAATATCTTCTTTACCCTTACCACAATCAAACCAAAAATGCACATCCTGTTTACAAATTCTACATTCATTTCTAGACATGTTCATCATGTTTCCTTTTTCTTTGCATTGATTTCATCTAATTGTTTACACATTCCATAGTAAAATGATTAATTACCGCAGGAAAAAAAAACAGACTTTTGGCTGACCCATATATCTGTTTCTGTATTGCCAGCCATGTGAGTAACACTGGGAATTAGTTTACAACATATTTTTCAAATTTAAAAAAATAAATAAATACACCCCCTCATTCCAAATGCTCCTTTCATCTTTAACTTTTACAATATTATATACTGAATGATGCATTGATAAGAAACATTATATTAACTCATACAGTTCAATTTCATCTGTCCAAAATTGCACAATTAATTTCTTTTTTACCCAGTTCCCCTGCCCCCAACCCCCCTAAAAACAATCATGGAAAACAACCTTTCTTTGCTTCACAAAATAAAACAATAAAACCATGTTCATTATTTTTTCAGTCTGAAATATATCACAAAAACTTTCTTTTCTCAAATGAATCAATGACCTTAAGTTTTTGCTGTAAACCCTAATGGAAGCTCTAAATTGTCCCAAATGAAATATCTATCAACAAACCCCTTCTTCGTTTTTCTTATTATTACAGCAAATATTATTTTCTCTTTTTACATTTACAGTACCTTTTGATTTTCCCACGACCTCAGCACATGCTTGTCCCTGTACTTGTTCTATGATTAGATTTTGTTCATTTAGCCCCATATTACTTTCTTTTTCATCCTTCGCCTTCTTGGCATTGAGAAACTTTTCTATCACATCTGAAAATATCAGCTGGGTACAGCATCCCTGTGTTTCCAAATGTTAGCCAAACATTCCACTTATGCTGTGCTGATGATGACATAAGAAGGCTGAAACATGCATGTCCACAGCTAGTGGGGTTTGGCTTTATTGGTCTGAAATTGTCCATAAATAGACTTAAAAGAAAAAAGTCATAGATATTCAGAATTGCCATTTAGCTGAAAGACCTGATGTCCTTAAAGAGTCATTTGCATACATCCCATGTCACCTCTAATGAACCTATGAACCTATGAACCTATGAACCTAATATAAGATATTTAAGAAATCACACAGTGGAAAGTCTAACTTTGCTAGATTCTTCTTTTTGATTTTTAACCAATTGGCTTTTCTGTGTGACCTTTTTTACTCATTGTTTTAGATCACATTTGAGAATGACAATTTTTACTCTTCTCCTGGATCACCCATCTCAATTAGGGAAAGCAAATCCTCATCAGGAAGTCCATTGGATGCTACCTCATTCACAACTGCTTCACTTCCAATAGATTTAAAGTCAGCTAAATGACTAATATTTATAATTTCCAATCCGTTCTCTCCTTGTTTCTGTCTGATTGACCGATTAGCATTTCTCAGCTCACACTTGCTGTTGGCAACAAAACCAGTTCTTTTTCCATCCTCATCCATTATACACACTTCTTCTCCTGGCCACCTCCTCACCAGGAATGGAAGCAGGAAGTGTAACTGCAAAACAAACCTACTCACTGAAAAGAGTACGGGAAGTCCCCCAGCATCATGGACAAATTCCCTCAAGTTAGTACATATCGTGCAATATATGCAATATGTTCGTACACAAGGCAAATTAATTTGTTTGGAAAGATGTCTTGTTCCTCACTCTAGATTGCAAATTCCTGATCATTATTGCTACATCTAGTCATAACCAACCAAGGCTACAGACCTTACAGGTTTATAACAGAGGGTTACAAGGAGCAACACCATTCATTAATGCATAATCAGTGCGGTTTAGTGGCTACCAGTTTCCCACAGAGTAGCTATCTTCCTTTGCATATTACTTTATAAAGTAATATTTATAAAGTAATAAACACTGATTAGTACAGTTCAGATGGGTAACTGATAGCAGTTGAATAATCATGCTGCAGACTGGTATGTTGATTCTTTAGATTTTTCCCTTGAGGTTGTACATTAAGCTGTAATTCAGTCTGTCAAGGCTTTCACAATTTTATAAACCAGCACTCTGTAAATCCCATCTTGTTATTGGAAGTCTTTGTATACTTCACTAATCTCAAACTATGAGCTCTGGTTTCCTCCAGCACCCCAAACACATGCAGTAGATGAACTGGCATTCCAGTCTGTTTGAAGGCAGACACGCACAGTGTGTGTGTGTGTGTGTGTGTGTGTGTGTGTGTGTGTGTGTGTGTGTGTGTGTGTGTGTGTGTGTGTGTGTGTGTGTGTGTGTGTGTGTACGTGTCTGAGTAAAACAATATCACTAATCTTTATTTCTATACAAACATAATAATGGCATCATATAAATAACTCTTCCGGGAAGTAGTAAAATAGTGTAGTTAACAAGAAATTATCTTTCAGGATTATGATATCAAATACATCACAGAACATTCAGACACTTAGAATGTCTGGCAGCTTCACACACCAGACTGAATATATGGATTTTGACATGGACTTAGGAGTTGTTTCTCCCTTCAAACACACATTCTAAAACCAGCTCTGCTCAAAGGTCTGTACACTAGTTTGCTTGTATGGGAGTCTGAGCATGGGGTTTGTCATTACTCCTTTAATTTTCCTCACAATCAAATATTGGAGGTGTGCACAGGAGGTCATTATAGCTTATGTCAGGGATAGGACAATGTGGCCATTGTTTCATTTACGTTCCTCACAGACCTCAGAGGTATACAAATAAGGTTACTATAGATTACTATAGATTGTATAGAGGCAATGTGCTCTCTAGGAGCAATAAGTTGGAATACATTACTGTGATTATTATTTTTTCACTTTCCTCACAATCACATGTCAGAAGCATATACAAGTGGCTACTTTTGGGAGGTAGGGATTAGGAGGTCTGTTATGTATATATATGTCAACAGCCACTTGAAATATATCACTGTGACCATTTGAACCTCTGCTTTCATGCTAATCTAACACCAGAGGAATGCACATTCAGTGACTACTTCTTTTTGGAAGGGTAGGTAGGTAGGTAGTATTCCCAGATAAGATATGTGTATCCTCTCAAATGTTTGTCTTGTTAGTTTACTATGAACTACTATTTTGCCAGCTTTGAACATTGAACCTTTGGAACAACTTAAGTCTTCCTTGAAAGAGAAAACAAGATTGAAATTATTTTCTTACTCATTATTTTTTCAAGCCACCTATGGGTCAAAAGGTTGAGAAAATGCTCTAAATATGCACCTCAGAGCATTTATAATCCTATGGCTTTTGGGGTTTGGTGGGCCCCTGATCCCCATCTTAACTGAATTACTTCTTACTCAGTTATTACTGTGCTGACTTGGCCAAATAATGTGTGTTGAAATGATGAAAGGAAAAATAAAGATGAACAGTGACAATGAATTTCTTTCCTCAATCATAATTTTTGTTCAAGCCATCACTAGATGCAAATGTAAAAATAACTTTAAAATGCACTTTGTAGCAAATAGAAAACCATGACATCTTGGAAAAAGCAGAAGAGTAAGGCATAATATGAGAGAGAGAAGGAAAACATAATGTGTATACAATGGGGAGAGGTTCACTGGAAGATGCGTATGGAAGGTTGAAACAGTAGATAGTGGGGATGGGGTGAGTCCTTTGCTTAGGGCATCATTTCAATGAAGGCCAGCCCTGTGCATTGGGTTGTTGTAATGTATCATCACTGCAACTAAATGACAGTCACTATGAATGTCCCTCTATGAAATGGACCAACATAGTGTGGTACACAAATTTGTCATAATGTAAAATCATTGTAGCTACAGTACAGTCTAAGCATACTACTCCAAAAACTCTGCAGCATGAGCAAAAAGGTTGCTTAGAGAGAGGATGATGCTTTGACCTGAAGTCTCCAGAGGTCCTCAACATAATACTCGCAGGGGCTCCCAAAATGTGAACACTGGCCCTGCATTTATTTATTCATTTATTCATTTGTTGATTTTTTTTCAGTAGTGACTCAGGCCAGAAGGTACTTTCAGAAGCATAAATTATCTGAAACATACTTCAAATTGTAGTGTTACAAAGGATTAATGTATACAGCAATTCAAGTAGAAAACAGTGAGAAACAAACATCAATAGTATTTAAAGCAAAGAAATTTAATACACATCACAGAAAAAAGAGGGACACACAATAATGAATGAGGATAGCTCGTTAGGAACAAGATATTCCATTCAGGAATGAATGTATGTAAGTTGCATCCTCCTTTTTGAAAACTGCTGTGAATAATCAATTTCCTCCTCTGCTTGTTCTCCGGCTTTCTCATTTCTCTTAACTGCTTCCATTAGCACACTTTCAGTAGACTCTTTCTGTACTTCCAAATGTATTAAGAGAAATGTTATGCCATCTACAATCTCTCTTTCTTTCTCTCTGTCAGCCTACTCTTTCTAAAAATGTTTTATTTGCCTTCAATACAACATTAGTTTCCTTTTTCCTAGCTTCCGCATAGGCTTTGCAATTCACTTCCTCTTGGACTCTGCCCCTCACTTCCTCTTGGACCCGGCCCTTCACTTTCTTAAAAGTCATATTTACTTTCTTTTATAGCTGTAATTTCTCCTGATGCCCCCCAACTATTTTTTTTTCTGCATCAGTACCCCATCACTCCCAACTACCTTCTTCCAGACCCCAAACCACCTATCCCAACTACTGACTTCTACTACAGCTTATCCATCCTCTGCCTTACCTTCCCACTCACTCTCCTTCTAACACTACTTCACTAAACAACCCCTATGTAATGCATCACAATGGAGCTATCTAAATATGCCAAGCCTGTGTCTGTTTCTACTCATCACATTTACACAGCCTCCGTTTTCTCAAACGCACAACAGTTGTACACTGCCAATACGCTCTATAATCCAAAGAGTTACAGAAATCCACCTCAATTAACCTTAGCATCACCATCCAATCCAATCCATACAATTTCCCAATTTATTAATTCCTCAGTTACAATACCTGCATTTCAGAATTCTAGTACATTAGAATTCTAAACTCCAAGATTATAGCCGGATAAACTAAACCTCACTTCCCCAAGTATCTTTATAAATTTATTCCTATTATTTTCATACTCATTAGGTAGTTCTTATGTATACTGACTAGCCCAAATTCCCAAATGTCCCAAGGTACTGCCTGGTTAAGTGACTTATTCAAGGTCACACAGTAGGCAAATGGAGGCGGAAAGATTTAAACCCAGTACCCTTAGCACAGGGAGCAGCTAAGTCACAACTCAGAGTTTTAGTACTCTTCACTAACTGCCAGGCCTTCTTAGCAGCAACATTGAAATCAACCCTGGTTCCCCAGCAACAACTTTAATAACTCACACTAAACATTAAACAACACTGTTTACTCCCTCATAAATGTGCAAAGTATAAAAAATAAGCTAGACCAATTCTGTGCTTTCATCACATGCCACAAGCCTAGTCACAGATTATTGACTTAAAACTGACTCCTCTGTTCACCCAGCAGCATTCAGAAACTACTGCTCTTCCTACATTTACAGTTAATAACCAATCTTTTATACCATTTCCCAGTCTGGTAACAATCAGGCCAAAAACACTGACAATATTGCTAAGTTTAACCAATATCTATCTTCCAAGGACTGGACTCCCCTACTCTCCTTGGAAGACCCCAGTGAAGTAGCCTCCAATCTGACTAAAAATTTCTTTGGCAGGAGACAGTTAATTTCCTGTATAAAAAGACTTTTATGGCCATTCAGAAATGCCTGGTTGAGTAAAGATCTTAAGCATCTCGTGCAGCTGAGACCAAACATGGCAAAAGTGGAAACAAAACTCGACCCATTACTCATTCATCAGTCTATAGAACCTATCCCAGCAGAGTCAGAGTCCACAGACATAAAACCAACTTCTACAAAACCAGACAAACCTACCTTCTGCATAAACCTAAACAGTTGTTGAAATTAACCTACCACACATAAAACTCTTGACAACTCCACATCAAATGTCATTGTCTGCTCAGACTCTAAACTTTCTGACTTCCTTAATGAATTAGCAACTGACCCTACATTTCAACATCCACATCTACACTACACTTTCAGCCACTTCCCTTTAACATTCATAACTCATTCTATTTCAAAAATTAAAGCCAAAACATGTCAAAACTCAGCTTAATCAAACCCTTACTAATTCTTCTTCTTGCTCAGATAATCTTAATTCCTGCTTCTCTTTCCACCCTTTATCAGCATGCTGCCCTTGAGGAGATGGACAGAATTGACAATTATAATACGACAGGTGACCCAGGATTTTTTTGGTTGTGCCCTGTCTCTATCAATATGGACAGGGATGCATGACTTGTACTGCATGTACTGTAGGCAGTTACTTAGCATGTGCTACTATGTACTGATCACTCTGTGGGCATGCAGTATTTTTGCTGTCCTGCAAATACACTGCTGACTACAGCAGTTCATAGTACCCTTTTTTCCCTTTTGGGTAAACCCTGGCTCCTGAAAGAAGATAATTCTGTAGCAGACATTCATTTTATAGTAGGCACTGGAACTGCAAGTAACAGTTATGGGCAAGCAAGGACAGAAGTGAATGTTAATTGCTGAAATAGTCTGATTTACTTTATAGCTGCACTGTGCTATCAGTCTGTAGCCTATTACAAGCCAAGCCAGTAACCAGAGGTCAGAATAAAAATGTACATTTTATCTGTCACAGCTTTCCTTTGATAACCATGTTGCCAAAGTGGTTAGAAAGTCCTTCTATGTGACCCATCTGATCATGAAAGGGTTCGCATCAAGATCTAAGGATGTAATGGTGCCCCTCTACTCTTCCATCATCAGACCCATTATTGAGTACAATGCACCAATTGGAATGTACCTGGCTAGACATCTCCAGCAGCTGGAGAGACCACAGAGGTACCTAACCAAGAGGATTACTGACCTCAAACAGTTGCCCTATGCAGCACGATTGAAAAAGCTAAAACTGTTCTCTGTTGCATACTGCCTTCTCAGAGGTGATCTCTGTCTAACGTACAGAGCCATGTCCAACCCAGAATTGTTGAACATGCTCCATCTTAGCAAAACCAAATCTACTTGAGCTACACGCTCTAGGGATATAAACCTCAACACAACAATGAATAGAACATGCTGGAGGGATAGATTCCCTTCGCAGAGACTTCCCTTACTATGGAACAGGGTCCCGATCTACATAAGACAGAGCCACTCACTATCACTCTTCAAGAGGAACCTTGTTGAGTGGATGGGTAACAGAAAGTTCACACCGGGGATCACACCAACAGCACTACTAGATAGGGGCCTAGGGTACTAGCTGCTAGCACAAGGGTGTAGGGAACTACTAAAGGGGAGATGAATACCGCACAACGTGGCTGGGCTAATATATGCCTTCGGGCAGATAGCCCAGTACCAACCTATGAAAAAAAAATTAACAAAAACAAATTTGACTATACCTACATACATATGTGAGTCTACTATAAGTGCCAGAATCCTGGGCAGTCGAAGACTTCTGTCTCAAAGACTGTGGTCAAGTGAACAGCTCAAAAATATGTGGCTCATTAAAAAATACAAAAAAATACTGTTACTGAAGAAGGGAGAAAAAAAGAAGTTATTTAAGCACCAAAATGAGAGAGAAAATTTTCATCTGAGATGTCCATTCTGCCAGTATTTGAAATAAGACTGTGACAGCTAAAATATGTGCAAAGCCACTAAACATAACATGGAGGACAGATTTAATAATATACAAAATGAAAGAACAAATATATAGCATATATATAGCAGGACCACAAGAAAGATTCTGACATATTATTGATAAAAGTATCATGAAAAGGGCAGAGGCAATGCAATATAAATTCATAGATTCACAGATAGTCTAGGCCACTGAGTCTCATGACCATTCTCGTTTTGCCAATACCCTGTCTCAGGAAACACTTCCTTTGTCCAGGAGAGCCATATCGATCAGTCTTGGAGTAAATTTGTGACTACCCATTCATACAGTCATGTAGTTTATATTTAAAGGAAGATAATAGATCACATTGCTTAGCACAAAGCAGAAGTTTATTCCAGAGGTTTGGGAGGGGCTGGGTTATCAAGCTGTCCTTCCACTGTCTTATATTTATCTATTAGTGAAGACTTAGGTCCCTGGTTTTAGTACTGGTAGAGATATTGGATTTGTGGAGAAATAGGAAGTCAAGGACAATCGAGTTTTAAATGATGTGGTATGCAAGATGGAGTTTTCCCCTCAAAAGTCTGTACAATACAGATTCAAGGATAGAACTTTCAACCTCACTAACTTTAAACCTGTGATATTTTTGGTTAGGAACCTTTGCGGTCTTTCTAATTGCTTAATATGTTTAGTGAAATACATTTAAAAGGGGGCATTGTACTCAATATTTGGCCTAATCAATGCTGAATATAAGGAAATGATTACCTCTTCAGATCTTGATGATATTCCTTTGGTAATTAGCTAGGCTCAATAAAAGGATTTCCTGGTATCTGTTGTTATACAATGGCCAAAACAGAGGGCACTATCAGCCCAAGTACATACATGGAGGTCCAGGAACCACACTGACCAGTGTCCACCACTGAAATAGATTTATTGAAATACCAAAACCAAACCAGTCAAGTGCTTTGTCTTGCATCGACTTCTTCAGAACTGTGGTGGATACTGGTCTGTGTGGTTCCTGGACCTCCATTCAGCTTTTTTGTTCTTGGTTCCTTATTTTTCTCCAAGTACATACATCCTTAACTACATTTTAATTTTTAAGAGGTGTGTTGTCTAGACAGTATAATATAAGACAAGGTCATGTACCAAAAGTGATGATACTATACATTTTAGCATTTATTTTGAGCCCATTTTTAGCACATTAAAAGTTTACTAGGGTAAGTTAATTCTGGAAGATTTGGGTGTCACAGGATGACCTAATAACACTGCGCAGTTTGCAGTCGTCTGCAAACTTTGGTAGCCAGAGGTCTTGGCTCTCTGCTTGGAAATCTGAGAAGTAAATAAATGTTAGTAATACATGATGGAAAGAAAATAAGCCAAAAAATGATTTGTTACAATCTGATTAGGAGGTTAACTAGAAATGTTGAGTTAATTGTGACAGTGCCAGGACTGGATGGAAAGCATTGGCTAAACCATGACCTTTGGTACTGTTTGAAGTTTGACTAGAAAAAAAGTGTTTTGGTGGGGATGAGAAATGTATAAATACTGCGATTGACAGAATTTTGTTTTATGAATATTCATTAGGTAATGGTGCTAATTAATATTTATAACTATCTACTTCCTACATGTGCAGATATACTATTTCAAGCAGGCAACCTATCAATCAAGATTCATTTATGCATTACATAAAATGTACACATGTCAGTCATGTTGGGAATGTGTAAATCTACACAAACTGAAGGGGAGGATAATGTTCTACATTTATACCGCTTTATGTTCTCATGTACTACTGATTATGGAAAAAAGTGTATGAACACAGAGTGTTTTGGAGCTTTGAAAACTGTCAAACACTTAGTGCAGTCACACAGACAGTGGCCAGACGTTTAATGTGCCTTGGAAGACACTTTGTACTGCCGCATATTTATATGTGTGTGAGTCAGCACAGTGTCTAACAGCTATTAAAACAGGTTTAGTTTCTTGACCCTATTCTAGACTGACTGACTGATCAATGTTATGCTCTAGCATAAGATTAGATCTTAACAGTGCAGAGAGGTGCTTTACATAAAGAATTATGAGCAGGTTGCGGATCATAACCAGCTTATTATGTGTTTGAGACATGGATGCCAATAAATGTACCTCTCAAGCTTATTAGTTCATTAAGAAGGATAGGGCAGAGAATATGTGTTTAGTTATGGTCAAACCTGAGTTTCAAGTAGGCATCATGATGAGGGTGGCCTAATGGTTAAAGTGTTTGCCTTACAAACACAAGGTTCAGGGTTTGAGTCTCACGAGGGATAATTGGCTAGGCTTACAATGGCTCGCAAGGGCAGTTAGTCTAGTACTAACCTATGAACCTATGGAGAATGACTGATGGTTTAAGCAGGTGTAATATGTATATAGCTGGTTTTAGCAGCTGGTTGGTAGATTGCACAAAGGTAATGTTAAGTATAAATACATGATATCAAGATGCATGTGGCTATTGTCAGTTTAGATTAGCTTAGCAAATAGATGTAAAGTTCATGGATAACTAGAGTTAGCTTATGAGTCCTGAGGTACTGTCTTTGCACAGATCTTTTTTACACAGGTAGGCCTTGAACTGGGGGTCTGAATTGGGGGTAAGAGAGTAAGTCTTTTAAAGAGGATGGGAGCCCTTGACATAATTTTGAGCTATGTCAGAAAATGTATTGGTATGCATGGAAGAGAAGTTCTAGGTATTTGCAAATTTTTCCAGACTGAGAGTGGTTACGGAGGTTATAGGTTATGGAAGTAGGATGAAGTGTGGTTGAGGGGGGCTGAGACTATCTTGATGAAGTAGTCTGAATATGAGGCAGCCAAGCAGAAGGTCAGCTCTGTGTGCTACTGGTAGTAGCAGGATGGACTTTTTAATAGTTTTGTAGTGGTGCTCATGATGGGGGGGGGGGGTTGGTTAGGAACTGGCAGATTTTACTGGACAAAGGATTTGGAGGTATATGATATTTTTATTTTATTTATTTATTTATTATTTGTTTATTGGGAAAGTCCAACTAGGACAGAGTCCGTTTTTAGTGAAGGCCAGGGGAGAAATGATCCAGATGCATGTCTTTAGAATATGGGAGCAAACCCACGCAAACTCAGAATTGAACCAGGGAGCCTCTTACTGTGAGGTGACAATGCTAGCTGCTGCACCACTGCATCCCCAAAGAAGCTTTGCTTAGAACCAGTGTCAATGAGAGGAAGTCCAAAAATACATAACCCCATATGATTCACAATGAAACCTCTCTATGGAAATGAAATTGCTTCCATTGCTTTATTTTGGGCTGCTGTGGATGTTCACTTTATACTAACATTGATTTAAGATGAGTTTGGAAGCAATAAGCAATGTAACGGGTTAGGAATATGGAAGTTAAACTTGACTTTTTAACTTGAGAAAGTTTTTCTGAAAGATATTTGATAGAACAGGAATGCTGTGTAAAATATATTACAGTTTTTATAATGTTGTATTTAAGATGTCATTTATAATGCTATTCAGAATATTTCAAAGTTAAACTGATATTTAATTGATATAAATTATTTAATTGTTTAATCAACTGTTTGTTAACTGGGTCCAACCTGTATAAAAGTTACTTTTGGGCTGGAAGTAAATTATTCTGCGAAGGCGAATGGCCAAGGTACCAAATTGAAGTGTTCTTGGAATAAACAAACATGTTGGACAGCCTTGTGCCTTCTTTGTATACTTTTGGATCTTTATGCCTGTTTGGTTGGTGGATGTTTCAATATGCCATTGGATTTAGCTGAGGCTATTCCATGTGTTTTCCTGACACCAGTGGTTCAGGATAAATTCCTGTTTGCTGACTTGCTCCAAGAGAGAGAGAGAGAATGTAAGTTGGCTTCTAATGATCTTTGGCTTATGTCAATGAAGATGATTTTGGTGAGAAATTCGAATGGTTGGAGAGACTTATGTTTAAAGGGATTCACTTTACATGCACAAAATTCTGAAATATTGAATTTCAGAATCTCGAGCCCATAAAGTGGAAATCCTAAAAGATCAAATACCCAGAAGTGCAAAATTCAAAATCACGACTTCTATACTACACGCACACTACACAAACATACACATACACATACACACACACACCTTCCTCCCCACACACAAACACACAACCTTATCCTACATACAAGCAGGGGGGCAAGCCCTCCTGCACCCCCCCATGTGCTGGGCTGCGCCTAACTCCAAGGTTGCACTACATACACAAACACATGAAACACCACCACACAAGCTACATTCTCCTCACACACACACACACACACACACACACACACACACACACACACACACACACACATCACAGTAACAAAATACACTAAACACTACAGCCCTTACCCAAAAACCAGTAAAACATAAACATTTACCGGAATCCATAAACACAGTGTAACATTAGAACAACTAATTAAACAATTCTGAAATTCCAGATTTTGAATTTCGCGCTTCTGGGTTTTCGATTTTTTAGGATTTCTACTTTATGGGCTGGAGATTCTGAAATTTGATATTTCAGAATTTCGAGCATGTAAAGTGAATCTATTTAAAGAAGTTTATTATTATTATTTTCTGACACTAAACTGTTGGAGAAGTATCTAAGCTTGAAAATTATCCCAAGGGGTTTGAAGGTTGACCATTTGCCGGCTGGAGAATTTAATGAGGAAGAAATGGATTTGTTGGCAGAGTGGAAACAGATATCATTACAATGTACTTTGGGCTGGCTCCGGATATTGGTGAAATGAAATTTAAGGTTGCACAGCAAGATACAAAATGAGATCATGCAGTTGTAAAATGTCTTGCTGAATGAGATGTCAGAACCTAGCTTTTCCAGTAGAATGAAATAATTATAGGTAAAAGTCGAGATGGCGGAATCCGATATTCTTAATCAGAAGATGAAAAAGTTGAACAGGGATATCGTGGATTTTGACAGTGGCCTTGTTTATTCTTGGCAATGAAAATCACATCTCAGAAGGTCAAGGGTTAGGTCTACAGATGGCTGTTCCAATGTAATGCATGATTATTCATTTTCTTCTGTTGAAATGACTTCTAGCAAGAAAAGCATCTCTTTTGGAAATGTACAGACAGTGGACAATGGATATGCAATGGAACAACTAGAAATGAATGGGAATGATGTTGACAGCTCGTTCCACCCAAATGGTTGAGGAAGGGATGGAAAGGTCGAGGGAGAGGGAAAAGGATGTAGTTTGTGTTTCTAAATCTTTTGGACAATTTTTGGACTTTAATTCTGAGGAGACGAGTAAGTTGTATGACTTTCATTCTTTGACTATCATTAACTTATCTGATTTAAATATTTCAGATACAGATAGAAGTATGTTGTTAAGAGGTACAAAGTTTGTACCTACAAAATTACCTACACTTGCTGAGGTTATAATTGATGTTAAAACATTCTGTAGAAAGCTGCATCTATATGTATTTTCTCAAGGTAAAATGAAAAAAAATGTTGTTAAAAAATAAATTGTTGCTGAAAAGATGGAAGTATTGAATGATAGTGATTCTTTGTTGCATTTGTCTGTCTATGACACTAAGTTTTTGGACTCTGTTACATTAGATGTTTGGGAGGATGAGGAAGTAATTGATTAACATAACAACATGTTTTTCTGTACAGGATGTGGTAAATTAAATGTTCCTTTTTTTTTCCTAGTGATAATCATTTTGCGCCTCCTAAAACTTCCATAGCTATTTGTCTTTTTAAAAATATATTATGTAAGAAAGTAAGTAGAATTTGAGTTTGAGAACTCTGTAAAATGTAATAAAAGCTATAACTTAACAAAGGATGAATGGATGCCCTGCAGCAGCTTTGGGCAGAGCTTGAAGATGCTGTATTTAGGTAGGCGGATAAAGGGGGCAACTGGGTCGTCATGGCTAAGACCAAGTATCTTAAGGTGGTTAATGAGTTACTTTCAAACAAACAGCAATATGCTCTATTGCTCCATAACCATGTTGCCTCATTTAACTCACTATTGCTATAAAATTTGGAAAGAGGAGAAAAGTTGGGCTTTCTCACTCCCAAGGATGTAAAGAGGTTGTTTATTTCAAAACCAAAAGACCCTGCATTTTATGCAATTCCTAACATGCCTGAAAATTTAAAGGATCCACTGGGTAAACCCATTGTATCAGGAATTGATTCATATTTGCAAAATGTAGGGTTTTTTTTGATAGTCAGCTTAAAAGCTATCTGCAGAGGGTTCCAGCACATGTTAGAAACACTTTGGAACTTAGTGAAATGTTAAAAGGGATGGAGTGGGAGGAGAATTTCTTCTGGACTATGGTGTACGTTAGTTCACTTTAAACTAACATTGATTTAAGATGAGGTTTGGAAGCAATACGCAGTGTAATGGGGGAGAGACCATGCACTTCTTTTCTAATTTTGATATTGGAATTTTGTTTAACACATTATTTTTGTGTTGGAAATGAATTTTTTTTAGAAAACAAAAGGCACAGTGATGGGGGCCTCATTTGCTCCTACTTATGCCATAATTTATATGGGAGATTTTGAAAAGAAATTTTTATACCCGTCTAGATTTTTTTCTAAACATGTGGTGGTGTATAAGAGATATACAGATGATTTGTTTTTCATTTGTAAAGGCATTAAAGTGGATTTTGTGGAGTTTATGGATGGTTTGAACAATAATACGCATGGCCTAAGGTTCACCTATGAAGTGAATAAAAAATCTATCCAGTTTTTGGATGCTGAATTTTATGTAGGGGAGGGTCATACTATTCCACATAAATCATACAGGAAAAAGATGGAGGGTACCATTTTTTTGCATACTACCAGCATGCATCCCCCTCAATTAATTAACTTTCTTCCCTATTTGGAATTCAGGAGGATTTTCCTTAAGACTTCAGAAAAAAAATTTAAAGAAGGGTTAAATGAGGTGAAGTGTAGATTATTGGCCCATAGGTATTCAGTGGGGACATTAAATAAGGTTAGAAAGAAGTTGGATAAAATGGGAGGTGAGAAAAATGGGAAACAGTGGAATAGGTTTGAGCAGCTTAAAGGACATGCTATAGGTTGGTCTAATAATGACAAAAATATTGTTGTTACTAAACATTCACCATTTTCAAAGACTTTGGAAAATCTAGTTAGGAATTTATGGCATGTGGTATGTCAGGATGATGTGGTAGGGGGATTTTTGCCAAACACATCCCACTTTCTTATGGTAGATGTGACATCCCCTCTCTGGGCCAGTAATCAAGGATCCTGAATCCTCACCACTGACACTGGAGAGGGATGTTCACTTGTAACAAAAATAGATACACGCAGTATTACCAGATGTGGCTTTCTGTATCAAGCACAATTCCCTTAAGAGCACACAGGGAACACATTCACTCCCAGCTGGTTTCTCTCTCTCTCTCTCTCTCTCTTTCTCTCCAGGCCTCCAATAAGACTCCCCACTGGTACAGCTGTAGAGTTGAGTCCTCAGCCAAGTGTCCAAGCCAAGTCCTCGAGCACCCTCTCTGTGAAACCACTGCTTTTTGTCCCTGGACCAAGCAGCTGACAGACACACCCTTTGAGATTTGATTTACACACACACACACACACACACACACACACACACACACACACACACACACACCTGGAAAAGGCTGGCACAGATTTACTAGCTATGCTCCCTATGATGTCCCCTCTCTGGGCCAATAATTAAGGAGCCTGAATCCTCACCAGTAACACTGGACAGGGACATTCCCTTGGAGCAAAAATAGATACACACAGTATTTCCAGATGCAGCTCTCAGCATCAAGCACAATTTCCCTTAAGAGCATACAGGGAACACACTCAGTCCTGGGTCTGGATTTCTTTCTCTGTCTCTCTCCAGGTCCCCAAAAACACTCCGCACTGCCACAGCTATAGAGATGAGTCCTCAGCCAAGTGTCCAAGCCTAGTCCTCCAGCACCTTTTCTGTGAAACTAGTGCTTTGTGTCAGTACTCCAAGCAGCTGACACACAAACTCTTTGAGATTTGATTTTCACACACACACCCGGGAAAGGGTGGCACAGATTTACTAGCCATGCCCCCTTCTATAAGGTAGTTTCTTACTGCCAACAGGCACTCCAAAGTCAGCTACTCTAAGTCTCTTACAAGGGTACCCAATTATACTGGGTGAAATTAATATTAGTACAAATGGTAGTGTTTTAACCAATACAGTAAGGCTTTCAGGAGTGGCCACAGAGTCATCAAATAGATATGAGTACTCTCAAAGGTTAAAATATCTCTAAAAGACCAGACACAGTGAAAAGTTTAAATACATTTAATAATAAATAATAAAATAATATAAAATACTAGATATCTATTTACAATAGACACCAGAGTTTCAATTACAGGAAATATTAAAATAACACAGATTAATACATTTACACAAATACAGAAGAAAACAGTATTTATTTTATTTTACATTTGTTGACCAGGATAGTCCGACTGGATACATGTCCATTTTCAGCAGAGGCCTGGGGAGAAAAGCTCCAAACTTAGAAACAGATAAAGACAAGCATGTTGCAGTATATGCACAAACATAGTGTATTAACATACAGGTTACAGTCTCACATTTCAAGCCTATGAAGAATACAGTTTATATTCAGATATATATATACAAATATGTTAAAGTTTATCTTATCAAACCTATAGGTGCAGCTATATACAGAGTATCTGCAAAGATGTTACAGTTTCTCTTTTCAAACCTTTTAGTGTAAGAGTTAAATCACTGTGAATAAAAATTGCAGGGATATGGAAGTAGATGAAGCTTTAGTCAGGGTTAGAGCAAGGACATAACCAATGAGTGTTAAAATACTGGGTTAGATTTTTTTTTTGCACTGATTAAGGGAGGGGTTCAGAGTAAGGTCAGATGGGAGTGAATTCCAGGTTTTGCCTACTGAATTTGCAAACAAAGATTCTCCAGATAGGTTGTTAGCTTTAACAGATTGAACCAAAAGTTTTGTAGTGGAACAAAGTGGCCTAGCGTTTTTGTAGGGATGGATAATGTTTTTAAGGGAGGGCATTTTTTCTGGATGGTTAATAACCTTGAATGCTACAGTAAGTTGATTATATTGAATTAGCCTGGGGAGTTCTAGCCATCCTAAGAGGTTTAGGTTTTGACAATGGTGTATCCTGTAGGAAGTTCCTGTGGCAAACCTAGCAATTTGATTGTAGCAGCTAGAGAGTTTGCTGAGATCAGTTTTGTTCAAATTAGTGAGTATTGGCGAGGCATAGAGTAGAGTTGAAAGCAGATGAATACGGGCAATGACAGTCCTAGCTAGAGGGGTGAGAAAATTTTTATTTTTGTATAGGGAGCCAAGTTTTTTATTAACGGTTTTAATAGTTTGGTTTACTTGCATATCTTATTTGAGGTTGTTGTCTATTACAACAGCCAGGAGTTTGGTATACATATCTGGTGAGATTATGGTCCCATTGTTAGATGTTATAGTAAATGAAGGTTGAGAGGATTTCTGAGTAGGGGAGAAGAGCAATAGCTTTGTCTTATTAGGGTTTAATATCAGCTGTTGATTAGTGATTCAGTTTTCCATTGTATTAAATATTTTCTGTGTTAAACTAAGGAGATATGTAGGGGTAGAGGCTGAGCAAATCATGGCAGAGTCATCGGCATATTGTATACAGGTTGCAACTGGGATTACAGCGTGGAAGTCATTGATGAAGAGGGAGAAAAGAAGGGGACCTAATATGGAGCCTTGAGGGACACCAAGGTAATGGGGAGAAGGGTGGAGAGTTTGACCTGCAAAATGACAGCCTGCTGTTTTCCACTAAGATAAGATTGAAACCATTGTATGGCATGGTTGTTTAGGGATACTTTATTTAGGGTATGTAAGAGTAGCTGGTTAACCATGTCGAAGGCCTTGGAAAGATTTCAAAACAGGTCAGAAGATAGTTTGTTGTTGTTATGGTTGGAATTTATGACATTAGAAAATGAGAGGAAGGGCTGAGGTGGTGCTGTGTTGTGGTTTAAATCCATGCTGGGAGTTGGCCAGAAGTTTATGATGAATAAGGTAGTGTAAGAGTTGTTTATGGATACACTTTTCCATAATTTTAGCCAGAGGGGAAAGGATAGCTATCGGTCTATAGTCTGACAGCTCAATGTAGCTGCCTCTTTTGTGGAGTGGTATGACGTGATATTTTCCAGTTAGAGGGGATAGAGGCTTCAGTTATGGTTCTGTTTATCAAAATAGAGACAGGGTATGCTATAACATCAGCAGCTTTTTGCAGGTTGTCTGCAGGGAGGAGGTCAGCTGAAAGGGTGGTTGGTTTGAGATTTTAATTAGGGCTCTAATAAGTGAAGTCAGAACTTTTTGGAAGCTAAAGGAGAGAATGTCACTGGGTTTAGGGGGTTTCATTGTTAGGACAAGTGGGTTTAAGTTTGCTAGGAAGGGCCTGGATGGTTTCTGTAAAGAAACTGTTGAAGGTGTTGACAATGGACTCTGGCGAAATTTGGGCTGGGGCTGAGGGGGTTGGAGTTGTAGATTCTCCTGGGTGGAGGAGTTTGTTAATACCTGCCCAGAACTTCTGTGGCTTGTTGTGGTGTTTTTTCTGTAGATGGCAGAAATATTTTTTTTTGTCTAGTAATATGGATTTTTTGTACCATTCCTATATTGTTGAAATTTGAGTTGATCTTGTGGGGCTTTAGAGGAGCGCCAGGTGTTCCAGGCATTATTTCTTTGGATTATCTGTAGTTTGGTTTCTTTAGTGAGCCAGAGCGTGCAGGTGTGTGGTTGTCAATGATGGCCAGGAATGTGTTATTAAAGTGCATTACTGCCTCATCTAGTGGTAGTTCTTTTAAAATTGACCAATTGCATAATTTAAGTTCTTCTAAGAATTTATTAAGGTTGAAGTTTTTGTTACTTCTTATTGTTTAATAGGTGGGTAGATGTGGACATTCAACTTTATGCCTAATAGTATACGTTAAGAAATGATCACTTAGATCTTCAGGGAGAGTACCTGATTTGTACATGGTGTGGGGGCTATTAATTAGTGTCCAGTCTAGGATACTTTCTGTATTGTTAGGCTTGCTGATCCTAGTAGAGGAGGTTATAGTTTGTGTAAAACCATGTAGGTTTATGTGGGTGGTTGGGGTTTCTGTAGTGCAGGTGTTCCAATCTATATTGAGGTCCCCTAGAACAATGGTCTCTTGGGGGTAGGCATTGGATAGCCAGTAGAGGATGTCTTCTAGGGTCCCTGAGTTATTACCTGGAGGAATATAGACACATACTATGTTTATACATTTGTTTTTATTTATCTGTAGTCTGGAAATCATAATTTCTGCTTTGCTAAATATAGGTGGTTGAAGGTTGTCTAGAGTAACATTTAGGGTGGTTTTATAGAGAACAGAAACCTCACCCCCTTTCCTGGTAGTATGATCAAGCCTGAGTATATTATACCCTGGAGGTAGAGTTTCATTATCTGGTGTAGTTGGTTTTAACCATGTTTCAGTGAGACAAAGTATGTCGGGGAAATAGGTTGTCAGGAGGGCATGGAGGTTGTGGACCTTATTGTTGATGCTTCTAATGTTTAAGTGGCAGGTCAGTAGTGAGTTGGGGGGTCTATTTAGGCTTTGTCTTATGTTTGGGATGTTATGATTAGAGTTAGTGTTGTCTGGGGATGGTGGCCCAAGGTTGGGGTGGATATCCCCATCAATAGTAAGGGTGTGGGGCAAACTAGCTATGAGCTTTAGAAATTTATTTATCAGTTTTTGATAGTATTTAGTTTTGGTGTTAATAGGGTGGGTGTTAGCAGGGGTAAAGGAGTTGGCATCGATGGACATAAATGAGTGGGCAGAATGGTTTGAGAGGATTGGGGTGGTAGTAAGGCATTTGGGATGGTTGAATCCTACATGGGATTGGTTTTCATAGATGGTGAGAGAATAAAGGGTGATTAGTAAAGGTAGGGTGTAGAGAAGAGATGGTATTTTAGAAGACTTAGTACGTATTAGAGACATAATGGGGGGAATATACTCCAGGTAGGTAAGCAACCTAGGTGTAATAGTAGGTGGGGAGATAGTGGAAGCGGTGGGTTATAAATGAATTCCTGTTAATGGTTGGTGAAGGAGGGGGAGGGGGTGTGCCTGAGGGGTTATAAATTTAGAGGTACTGAGGCAGGTGGGAATAGGGGGCAGGAAGAGGCATGAAGTGATCCCAGAGAGTGAGTGGAGTGGGGCTTAACCACACCAGAGGAATCCTCAGAGCCTATGATTAAAATAAGAGGCCTTTTTCTTGCTTTTTTACTTGCTTTAAATTCTAATCTATGTTCTGTGGTTAAACACAGACAGCACCTTTAACAGTACAATTTGATGAAACATTTTAGCATTAGGAGCCTTATTTAAGGACTGAGAAGTTTGGTGCTGTTGATCCAGTATGGCTGAATTAAACAGTTTAAGCAGAAAGACTTTAGAAAAAATAGTAACCTTAGTTAAGTTTGTTATTGAGGGTAGACCAGTGTGGCTATCCGTTTTTTTTTAAATGCCCACCTAGATGCAATCCTTCTAGCTGTGCGAGTCTTTCAGGGTGGGAGCCGTGAGAAGAGATAATACCTAATAATAAATATTTAGTGTTAGCTCATCACCAGAAATAGAACTATAGAAAAAAAATAAGTGAACAGTATTTCATGTCATATATAACACAGCAACTGAGAGAAAAAGCATAATCCTTATATTAGTAATACACCGCACTGCCCTAAGAAACAGTTTCAAGTATTTGGTAGCTAAATAGAACAAGTAAGCAAGATATAGCATAAGAAGAAGAAACACTAACCAGGATCACACTATTCTGAATAGAACAGCTTGTTTCTTTAACATGAAAATAAAATTCAATGGTAGCAGCATTTGGGAAGTAGGCTGTTTGTACAGAGTCTAGGATTTAAGAATTAGACTAGATACTGCAACAAATTTATACTGATCCACAATCACTTCAGTTTAGCAGCAAAAAGAAAGCACAAAATCAGTTGCCCAATGCATTCGTCAACCTCATGTACTAATGCTCTTTGAAACATTCAGAGTCAGCATAAGATTTCACATATTAAATCTACAGTTGTATTTAATGAAAGAGTCAGTAACACAGAAAATTACATACCAAGTTTAGAGCAGGACAGCCATTTGGATCGGGAGCACTGGAGTGTTTGAAAAATGGTGGTTAATAGAGGTGGTTAAGTAACCTCTGATTGTTAGCAAGGCAGGGGGAGGGGAACATGTGATGGGCTTAACCACACTAGAGGAATCCTCGGAGCCTGTGATTAAACTAAGAGGCTTTTTTCTTGCTTTTTTACTTGCTTTAAATTCTAATTTGTGTTCTGTTTTAAACACATATAGTAACTTTAACAATACAATTTGGTGGAACTTGCTTTTTTCTTGCTTTTTTACTTGCTTTGAATTCTAATCTATGTTCTGTTTTTAAACACATACAGTAACTTTAACAATACAATTTGGTGGAACTTGCTTTTTTCTTGCTTTTTTACTTGCTTTGAATTCTAATCTATGTTCTGTTTTTAAGCACAGACAGCACTTTTAACAGTACAATTTGGTGGAACTTTTTAGCATTAGGAGCCTTATTTAAGGGCTGGGAAGTTTGGTGCTGTTGACCCAGTATGGCTGAATTAAACAGTTTAAGCAGAAAGACTTTAGAAATTATAGTAACCTTAGTTTGTTATTGAGGGTAGACCAGTGTGGCTATCCGTTTTTTTTTTTAAATGCCCAACTAGATGCAGTCCTTCTAACTGTGTGAGCCTTTCAGGCTGGGAGCCATGAGAAGAGATAATACCTTAATTAAGTTTGTTATTGAGGGTAGAACAGTGTGGCTATCCATTTTATTTTAAATGCCCAACTAGATACAGTCCTTCTAACTGTGCAAGTCTTTCAGGGCGGGAGCCATGAGAAGAGATAATACCTTAGTTAAGTTTGTTTTTGAGGGTAGACCAATGTGGCTATCCATTTTTTTTAAATGCGCAACTGGATGCAGTCTTTCTAACTGTGTGAGCTTTTCCGGGTGGGAGCCGTGAGAAGAGATAATACCAGTTTTACAGCAGGACAGCCATCTGGGTCGGGAGCACTGGGGTGTTTTGTACTTAACTAATCTCACTATATTTTCCTGACTGATCTAAAGAATTACTATTCCCTGGTTCACTTACTAGAGCAAGGCAAGATGAAGTGGGTTGAGAGATTTCTCTTTGTCAGGTTACAAAAACAGACTGCCCAGAGACTTCAGTCTCATCTAGTATTAAAACATCATTTTTGTCCTAGACAACAGAATGACATTACATACATATGGTCATATGACTTCTGGTTCACAAACTACCCCCTTGGCTAGAAGTTGCAAGCATTTAACACATATATGTCAATAATACAGACACAGAGCTTTTGCTAGGATCTGTTTCATCTTCTGGAAGTCATAAAACAATTTCAAACTTCTACCCTTCCAGAGTAGCAGTTAGTTCACTGCTAAAGACAATATAGAAGGCTTCCTAGTATTTGTTTTCCCAGATATTTTGCCTCTGACTGCAATCAAAACTGTAAGATACAATCTTTATGGCCTAAATTAAGTAATGTAATTTCAAACTATTTTTCAAAGTTAGCTGGAGCTGAGCTTAACTTTCTTCCAGTATCCTCTGTTAAAACATATACATTTAATCAGTTACAAAACAGTTAGGACCCACTGTTGGTACATTTTTAACACAAGCATATTTAAAAATCCATTTTCAATGCAAGCATCTGTACAAATCAGTTTGATATAAAATTGACATATAATTCTTTACAAAATTCCAGCTAGCTGTGCTGGCATATGTTGCACATTCACTGCGCTACTTCTTCTGGCACAGCTGCAATAGCTTACATTGTCACATCTCTCTCTCCTTTGAAGACGCAAGCTAGTTTCAAGTGCCCTTGAGAAATGTTGCTTGAGAGGAATGAGCTTGTCTGGGAATACATTAAATCCTGCCCTGTCTTGAGAATGCATCTGCATTGGCATTGCTGACTCCACTACAGTATTGCACTGTCATGTCATATGCCTGCAACCTTAGATCCACCTTAGCAGTTTGGCATTATGCTGGCTGGCTCAATATAGCCATAGGTCACCCTCAGACTCCTCTTGCCATCCACGTAAATACTCAGCACCATGGCCTCCCTATCATGATAAGGCTTCATCATGTTAACATAGTACAATTTATGCCCCTGCCTCCTGCCTAGCTGTTGTACCATATAGTTAACATCACTGACCTTCCTTACCATTTTGTAGGGTCCCTTCCAAGCTGCCTGCAGCTTATTGTATCCGACAGGAATGAGAACCATAACCTGTTGTCTCACAGCATACTCTCAGGCTCGAGCATTCCTGTCATACCAGGCCTTTTTCTGCTGTTGGGCCCCTGCCAGTTTCTCCTGGATCAAGCCCCATGACCTCCCTAAGCCTTTTCCTGAGGTTTAGGACATATGCCACAACAGACTCCTTGTGGGATTCACACTCACCCTCCCACTCTTCCCTAATCAAATCTAATGGCCCTCTCATCCTATGCCCATACAACAACTCAAATGGTGAAAAACCTTTGGATTCCTGGGGTACTTCTCTGTACGCAAACAGCAGATGGGGAAACTATTTGTCCCACTCTCTCTTAAACTGGTCTGCAAATGCCTGTAGCATGGACTTTAGTGTAGAGTTTAACCTCTCCACAAGACCATTAGTCTGGGGATGGTAGGGGTGGTCTTTAGGTGCTTCATCCCACAGTGCTTCCACACACAAGCCAGCAGGTCTGACATGAAATTGACACCTCTGTTAGTATTTTTCTCAGGAAACCTATCCTGCTGAAAATCTCTAACAAAGCATTTTCCACCTTTTCTGCCTCAATGGAGGACACAGCCACCAACTCAGAGTACCTAGTAGGGTAATCTACTACCACCAGGAAATACTACTTCTTTTCTGTGGAACTTAGGGTACTCAGAGGCCACACAATATCCATAGCTACCCTGTGAAATGGCTCCTCCATCACAGGCTAAGGTATTAAAGGAGCTTTGACTTTGTTTCCTGCCTTGCCTACTTTTTGGCACTGCTCACAGGTCCTGCAGTACCCTGTTACATCCCCTGCAATCCCACGCCAATAAAAGTTCTGTATAATATGTATCTTGGCACACTTTATGCCCATATTGCCTGCAAAAGGAATATCATGGGCTATGGCTAGAGGTGCCAGACAGTAGGCTCTAGGCATTACCAACTGCTGTATTACCTCACCCTCTAGCACTCCCTCAGAGGTCCACTCTCTATATACAGTAACACCCCTCTTACTTGAGAATCAGATGCCTTCCTAGCTACATCCCTCAACCTCTTAGCATAGGGTCTGAGAGCTGAGCTTGTCTCAACTCTATCTTTGTAACTCTTCCCAGCTCCCCTTCCACAGGAAGTCTAGTATTATCTGACAGAATGTCAGCCTGGATACTACCTCTGACCTCTTCCCTTGCAGTCACTCTGTCCAAGGGAACATCAGTACCTACCATCAGCTGTGACTCACCTTCAGGTTTACTGCTATAGGGTAGCTCCCTCACTGAAATAGCCACCTCATCAGCCCTGGCTTCAGGTGTGGTGTCTATTTGGGTTTTCCCCCAGGCTACCAGACCCACATGCCTGTCTCCAAGCCTGACTCCATGTAACTGCATGCACAAAATATAATGCATTATCAAAATCATTCCCTATTAAGACATCTGCAAGGATATCCTCAAACACGTCAACTTGCTTGCTTCCTTTTCCACCCTCCCAGTTAAGGTGAACCCTAGCAAAAGGCATTTGGAAGAGAGTCCCTTCTAAAGTTCTGACTAGAGTGGACTGCACAGACAAGTACTGCTCCTATTTAACCACTGCAGGCTTCAAAATGTTTATGTCAGAGGCTGTGTCTCTCTTAGCAGTGGCCTGTTTCCATCCACTAAGATCGGATATAAACTCTGGTGATAGTTTGGTACCCCTGTTGTCTCCATACAACTTACCACTGGCATACTGATATTCCAACTTGCTGTCTCCCCCACCTTTTGTTCCCCACCTTGCTTCCATGGACATCTATATGATACATGGCCCCACTGGTTACATTTGCAACATTTAACCCTTGATCCTGGCCATGTACCTGAACTAGTGGTTTCCCCTGTTACTGGTGGACTCTGTTGGGGTGGTTTAAGCTGCCCACCATGGATTCCCTTATATCCATGTGCAGCACTGGTTATCCTCTTTCTGTGTAGTGATACCCTGCTTGCTAAGTAGTGATCCCCCTTTTTCCCCAGCTCATCTGCAGAGTTATGCTCCTGGTCTGCCAACCAGATTCTCATGTCCTCAGGCAAAGTGCTAAGGGCTTGTTCCCTCACCAAACGTTCTGCTAGCCCTTCAGAAGTGGTGACCTGACACACACGCACTCACCTATGAAAATAAGTGCTTAACTCAGCAATATAATCACAAACCTTCATCTCAATTGTGTCTACACTCACAAAACTTTTTTTTTCAGCAAGCTTCAGGTATTAGCTTAAAATATTCTAGCAAACAGTGTTCTACTTTGTCATAATTTAAACAATCAATAGTGGACAATTTAGAAACAGCAGGTACAGCTTTACCATAGAGTAACATAGTCAGGAAGCGTACCCAGAGCTGTTGGTGAACATTATACTGTCTACATACTCTTTCAAATTTATGAATAAAACTATCAAAATTATCACCCTCTGTAAATTGTGGGAGAAATTTACTGAACTTTATTGCCTCTGGGGTTTGGTTATTCATTACCCCATTACCTCCATGACCCTGGTGAAGAGTCAGCACCTCCCTCTCATGTTGACACTGCTTCTCATTTTCTTTGGCCTTCAAATGCCTCAGTCTCTCATATTCTTCAGCCTCTAAATGCCACAGTCTCTCTGCTGATTCTAATTCCATCTGTTGTACCTGCCACAGTCTCTCCACAGATTCTAATTCCAAAAGTTTGGCCTCCAGTTCAAGTCTATTTAACTCCAAATGGATTTTTAAGTCAACTGAGGAAAAGGTGAACTGTCCTGTCTAAGGGTGGCAAATTGCCATCATCAGTCTAGTTATCCTTCTGGTTGCTGGTCTGAGCTGCGACTAAGGCTGAAATAATTTCCTCTTTAGTCAGGTTGGCATGTACCAGTCCTTTGGCTTCACACACCTTGGCCAAATGGTTCTTTCTCAGCTGATGTCTTTGCCTGCTTTCCCTGACTAAACTAAACTGACAAAAAATAGATAAAAACTGTTGTGAAATGAAACTCTGTTTACCTTGCTTAAGTGTACACCCACCTTCAGTGACAACTGCCTACAGCCTACAGAAGTTCAATTAATATCCACACCACTGGTCACCAATATGTGATGTCCCCTCTCTGGTCCAGTAATCAAAGAGCCTGAATCATCACCACTAACACTGGAAAGGGATGTTTACTTGGAAAAAATGTAGATACACACAGTATTTCCAGATGCAGCTCTCTGTATTAAACACAATTTCCCTTAAGAGCACACAGGGAACACACTCACTCCAGAGTCTGGATTTCTCTCTCTGTCTCCCTCCAGTTCCCCAATAAGACTCTGCACTGGCATAGCGCTAGAGCAGAGTCCTCAGCTGTGTGTCCAAGTCAAGTCCTCCAGCACCTACTCTGTGAAACCAGTGCTTTGTGTCCTTGCTCTAAGCGGCTGACACACACACTCTTTGAGATTTGATTTTTAGACACACACACACACACACACACACACACACACACACGCGCACACACACACACACACACACACACACACACACACACACACACACACACACACACACACACACACACACACACACACACACACACACACACACACACCTGGGAAAGGTTGGCAAAGATGTATTAGCCATGCCCCCTTTTGCCCAGACCACAAGGTAGTTACTGCCACCAGACAATCCAAAGCCAGCTCCTCTAAGGCTCTTACAAAGGCACCCAATTATACTGAATGAAATTAATATTAGTACAGATGGTAGTGTTTTAACCAATGCAGTAAGGATTTCAGGAGTGGCCACAGATTCACAAAATAGATATGAGTAATCAGAAAAGTTAAAATTTCTCTAAAGACAAGCCACAATGAAAAGTTTAAATATATTTAATAATAAATAATAAAAGAACATGAGCATACTAAATATCTATTTACAATAAACACCAGAGTTTCAATCACAGGAAGTATTAAAACACAGAGATGAATAGATTCACACAGATACAAAAAAGTATTTAACTAATCTCACTATATTTTCCTGACAGATCTAAAGAGTTACTATTCCCTGGTTTACTTACTAGAACAAGGCAAGATGAAGTGGATGAGAGATCCTTCTTTCTCAAGTTACAAAAACAGGCTGCCCTGATACTTTGGTCTCATCTAGTAATAAAATATCATTCTTGTCCTAGATTATAGAATGACATTACATACATCTGGTCATATGATGTTTGGTTCCCATAGTACCTCCTTGGCTAGAAGTTGCCAGGAGTTAGCACATATGTGTCAATAATACACGCACATATAACTTTTGCTAGGATCTGTTGCAGCTTCTGGAAGTCATGAAATAGTTTCAAACTTCTACCCTTCCAGAATAGCAATTAGTTCACTGCTAAGGACAATACAAACAGCTTCATAGTACTTGTTTTCCCAGACATTTTGGCTCTGGTTGCAATCAAAACTGTAAGATACAATCTTTATGGCCTAAATTAAGTAATTTAATTTCTTACTATTTTTCAAAGTTATCTGGACTGAGATCGATCTTTTCTCTCCCAGTATCCTCTGTTAAAACATATACATTTAATCAGTTATAAAACGGTTAGGACCTACTATTGGTACATTTTTAACACAATCAGCTTTATAAATACATTTTCAATGCAAGCATCTGTACAAATCAGTTTGATATACAAATTACATATAATTCTTTACAAAATTTCAGCTGTCTGTGTGAGCATATGCTGCACATCCACTGCCCTACTTCTCCTGGCGTAGCTGGCAATACAGCATCACAACCCCCTACTTTCCAGACTATAAGGTAGTTACTCGGCCAACAGATACTCCAAAGCCAGCTACTCTAAGGCTTTTTATAAAGCTACTTAGTTATATTGAGTAAAATTAATATTAATACAAATTATAATGTTTGACCAATGCAGTAAGGCTTTCAGAAGTGGCCACAGAGTCACCAAATAGATGCGAGTACCCTGAAAAGTCAAAATAATATCTAAAGGACCAGCTACAATGAAAAGTTTAAATATATTTAATAGTAAATAAAAAAGAACATGAAAATACTAAATATCTATTTACAATAAACACCACAGTTTCAGTCACAGGAAATATTAAAATAACACAGGTGAATATATTCACACAGATACAGAAAAACAGTACTTAACTAATCTCACTATATTTTACTGAATGATCTAAAGAATTACTGTTGGCTGGTCACTTACAAGAGCAAGGCATGATGAAGTAGATAAGTGATCCTTCTATGTCAGGTTCCAAAAACAGACTGCCCTGAGACTTTAGTCTCATCTAGTATTAAAACATCCTTTTTTTCCCGGATTATAGAATGACATCACATACATCAGGTCATCTGACTTTGGTTCCCATAGTATCCCCGTTTACTAGAACCTGCCAGGATTTAGCATGTATGTGTCAATAATACACACACATAGAGCTTTGCTAAGATCTGTTGCAGCTTCTGGAAGTCATAAAACCATTTCAACACTTTCACCCTTCCAGGGTAGCAGTTAGTTCCTTGCTATAGACAATACAGCTGGACTCCTAGTCCTTGTTTTCCCAGACATTTTGTCTCTATCTGCAATCAGAACTGTAAGATACAATCTTTATGGCCTACATTGAGTAATTTAATTTCAAGCTATTTCTCTTAGTTAGCTGGAGCTGACCTTAACCTCTTCTCTTACCTTCCAGAATCCTTTGTTACAATATTAATTTCAACAGTTATAATACAGTCTGACATACAGGTGGATTTCTTTGCTGTCCATCAAGACACACTGTTGTATAGTTTAACGCAAGCAGCTTTAAAAATACATTTTCAGAACAAGCATCTGTACAAATCTGTTTGATATACAAATGACATATAATTCTTTAGGAAACTCCAGCTAGCTATGCTGGCATATATTACACATCCACTGCCATATTTCTCCTGGCATAGCTGGCAATACCTCACATCATCACATCTCACCCCTCTTTGAAGACTCATGCTAGTTTTTCAAGTGACCTTAGAGAAACATGGCTTGAGGGGCAAGAGCCTGTTTGGGAACACATTAACCCATATCCTGTCTTGACAGCCCACCTGCATTGGCATTGCTAACCCTACTACAGTACTGCACTGTCATACCATATGTCTGAAACCCTAGGCTCCACCTTAATAACTTTGCATCTTCCTGGCTGGCTTGATGTAGCCATATTAAGGGATTGTGGTCTGTAACTACTGTGAATTTCCTTCCATACAGATAGGGCTGAAGTTTCTGCAGTGCCCATACTATCTATGGCTAGACATTCTTTTTCTATATCTGCATTACATTCCTCCCCTGGGTTGGAGTCTATGGCTGTGATATACAACTGGGTGCTCTTCTCCCTGTGAAGAAACCTGGCTGAGTACAGCCCCACTCCATGGTTCAAGTCATCCACCTGCACAACAAATGCTTTGCTGTAATCTGGACTGGCTAACACAGGGGGTCTTCCCAAAGCCCCTTTAAACTTTTGGAATGTCTGCTCACAGGCTGGGGTCCACAATACCTAGTCTGTATTGTTTTGCCTTGTCAGGTCTGTGAGAGAACAGCTACTGTACTATAATTGGAAACTAATTTTCTATAGTATCCTGCTGTCCGCAAGAATACCTTCACCTGCTTTTTGTCAACAGGAACAGGCCACTCCTGAATAGCTTCCACTTTGACAGGTTCTAGCTTGATCTTACCACTCCCAGCTCTATGTCCCAGGTAGGAGATCTCTGCCATACCCACCTGACACCTACTGGGCTTAATGGTCAACCCTGCCCTTTGCAGTCTGCCCAGGACCTCCTTGACATGCTGAAGGTGCTCATGCAGTGAATGGCTGTAAATGGCAATATTATCCAGGTAAGCAAGGGCATAATCTCCTGCTCTTGCTAGAATATGATCTACAAGCCTCTGGAAGGTTGCTGGGACATTTTTGCATTCCAAAGGGCATCTTTGAAAACTCACATAATCCAAAGAAGTCACAAAGGCTGACCTCTCTCTAGCAGTGGAAGTCAAGGACACCTGCCAGTAGCCCTTGGTCAGATCAATAGTCGTCAGATACTTAGCCCCACTCAGCTGCTCTAAGGCTTCATCTGTCCTAGGCTTGGGGTAAGCATCTGACTTTGTGTGACTATTTAGTTTTCTGTAGTCCACACAGAACCTGGTGCTGCCATCTCTCTTTGGTACCAGCACCACTGGGGAGGCCCAGGGACTGCTGGACTCATGGAATACCTCCATTTCAAACATTTCCTGTAGCTACTCCCTCAGAGTCTGACTTGCTCAGACACCCTGTATTAGGCCTGCTTGTTAGGCCTTAGGGGTCCTGTATCCACATGATGCTGCACCAGGTGGGTACACACAGGTTTCCTAGTGAACATGCCCCCAAACTCCTGTAACACTGCTTAGATTTCTCAAACTTTGGTAGGGGATAGCTGCTGGGACATTGCTTCCCCTTCCACGGAGGTGTCAGTCCACGCCTTACTGAGGAGATCAGTCACCAGATCCATCCATCCATCTATCCACTGCAAATACTTAGCACAAGGGCCTCCCTATCATGGTAAGGTTCATGTTAACAAGGTACAATTTGTGCCCCTGTCTCCTGCCTAGCAGTTCTACCATGTAGTTAACATCACTGACCTGCCTTATCACTTTGAATGGTCCCTCCCAAGCTGCCACAGCTTATTGTTTCTGACAGGAATGAGAACCATAACCTGCTGTCCCATAGCATACTGTAAGGCTCAAGCATTCCTGTCATACCAGACCTTTTCTGCTGTTGGGCTCCTGCCAGGTTCTCCTGGGCCAAGCCCATGAGCTCACTAAGCCTTGTCCTGAGGTTTAGCAGATATGCCACAACAGACTCCTTCTGGGATTCACACTCACCCTCCCACTCATCATGAAGTAAACCTAATGGCCTCCTCACCCTATGCCCATATTCAAAGGTGAAAAACCTTTGGATTCCTGGGGTACCTCTCTGTATGCCAACAGCAGTTGGGGCAAATATTTGCCCCATTCCCTCTTAAACTGGTCTTCAAATGCTGTAGCATGGACTTTAGTGTATAGTTTAACCTCTTCACAAGACCATTAGTCTGGTGGTGATAGGGGGTCGTTTTTAGGTGCTTCATTTCACAGCACTCCCACAGACAAGCCAGCAGGTTTGACATGAAATTGGAACCTCTGTCAGTCAGTATTTCTCTAGTGAAATCTACCCTGCAGAAAATCTCTAACAAAGCATTTTATCCCTTGCAATCCCAGGCCAATACATGTTCTGCATATTATGTCTCTTGGTATGTTTTATGCTCATATCACCTGCAAAAGTAATGCCATGAGCTATGGCTAGAAGTGCCAGACGGTAGGCTCTAGGCACAACTAACTGCTGTATAACCTCACCTCTAGCCCTCTCTCAGGAGTCCAGTCCCTATACAGTAACTCTTTGTTCCAGTATAGGTGCCTCCCTAGTTACCTCCCTCAAGCCTCTTAATGTAGGGTCCGAGAGCTGAGCCTATCTCAGTTCTATCTTTGTGACCCTTCCCAGCTCCCCTTCCACAGGAAGTCTGGCATCTTCTGACAGTAGTGCCTCACTGTCAGCCTGGGTACTACCACTCACCACTGCCCTTGCAGTCACTCTGTCCATGTGAATATCAGTACGTACCAGCAGCTGTGGCTTACCTTCAAGCTCACTGATACAGGGTAGCTCCCTCACTGAAATATCCACCTCTCCAGCCCTGGCTTCAAGGGTGGGGTCTGCCTGGGTCTTTCCCAGGCTACCAGGCCCACATGTCTGTCTCCAAGCCTGACTGTGTGTAACTGCACGCACACAAGGTACTGCATTATCAAAACCCATTCCCTATCAAGACCTCTGCAGGGATATACTCAAACACACCTACTTGCTTGCTTCCTTTTCCACCCTCCCAGTCAAGGTGAGCACTGTCCAAAGGCATCTAGAACAGGGTTCATCCTAAAGCTCTGACTGTAGTGGACTGCCCAAGCAGGTACTGCTCCTCTTTAACCACTGCAGGCTTCATGATGGTTATGTCAGAGGCTGTATCTCTCTTAGCAGTGTCCTGTTTTCCATCCACTAAGATCGGATATAAACTCTGCTGATAGTTTGGAACCCTTGTTGCCTCCAGACAACTTACTACTGACATACTGTTATTCCCACTTGCTTGCTCCCCCACCTTTTGTTCCCCACCCTGCTTCTCTGGACATCTATATGATACATGGCCCCACTGGTTATATTTAAACATTTAACCCTTGATCCTGGCTGTGTACCTGAGCTAGTGGCTTCCCCCTGTTAATGGTGGAACCTGGTGGAGTGGAATAGGCTGCCCACCATGGGTTCCCTTATATGCATGTGTGTCACTGGGTATCCCCTTCCTGTATAGTGATGTCCTGCTTCCTAGGTTGAGATCCCTTTTTTCCCACAGCATCATCTGCAGAGTTACACTCCTGGTCTGCCTACCAGATTCTCATGTCTTCAGGCAAAGTGCTAAGGGCTTGTTTCCTCACCAAAAGTTCTTCCAGCCCTTCCAAAGTGGTGACCTGACATCCACTCATCCACCTATGAAAGTAAATGCTTAAGTCAGCAATATAATCACACACACTTTCATCTGCCTTATGTCTATGCTCACAAAACTTTTTTTAAGCTTCAGTTGTTGACTTAAAACATTCTAGTAAACAATGTGTTACTTTATCATAGTTTAAACAATCATATCAAACAATTTAGAAACAGCAGTTACATTTTTACCATGGAGTAAAGGGTCAGGAACTGTACCGAGAGCCCCTGGTCAACATTATACTGTTTACAAACTCTTTCAAATATATGAATAAAACTATCAAAATTATCACCCTCTGTAAATTGTGGAAAAAATGTACTGACCTTTATTGCTTCTGGGATTCGGTTATCCCCTTCCCCATTACCTCCATGACCCTGGCAAAAAGTCAGCATCTCGTTCTCATGTTGACGCTGTTTCTCATTTTCTTCAGCCTCCAAACACAGCAGTCTCTCTGCTGATTCTAATTCCAAATGTTTGGCCTCCAGTTCAGATCTCTTTAACTTCAGATGGGTTTTTAAGTCCTCTGAGGAAAAGGTGATCTGTCCTGTTTCTGAGGGCTGCAAATTCCTATCACCAGATTGGTTATCCTCATGGTTGCTGGTCTGAGCTGTGACTAAGGCTGAAATAATTTCCTGTTTAATCAGGCTGGCATGCACCAGTCCTTTGGCTTCTCATACCTTGGTCAACTGGTTATTTGTCAGCTTGCCATAATTCTCTGGTGACATCTTTGCCTGCTTTTCCTGCCTAAACTAAACTAATAAAAATAAATAAAACTGTTGTGATAATGAAACTCTGAATGTTTACCTTGTGGCTGCTGAGTGAACAAACACCTTCAGTGACAACAACTGCCTAGAGGCTACAGAAATTCAATTAATATCTCACCACTGCTCACCAATATGTGGCGTCCCCTCTATGGGCCAGTAATCCTCACCACTGACAGTGGAGAGGCCATTCACTTGGAAGAAAAATAGATATACACAGTATTTCTGGATGTAGCTCTCTGCATCAAGCACAGTTTCCCCAAGAGCACACAGGTACTGATACCAGACTAGTTAAAGCCTAACATACACCAAAAGCCTATTTTCCATCAGGTGTAACCACTTATTAGTAAGGAAAATAAGTTTGGCTAGGGTATAATTTATTTCTGTACCTTCCTTGTTTCAGTGAACAAAAGTGAAGAGACATACCCCCTCTAGTAACTCTGACATGTTTAATTTATTTAAATCCATTAACTGGGTAGTCCCACTGATAAGTGGGCCTTTTCAGGAGAGATCTAAAAAAAGGTGCACAAAAACTCCATATATAAGGAAGTCAATGCATGTTACTCCATATGAAAACAAGGGTATGTACATTCACATGAAACTTGGTAATTTGGTTAGCAAATAATCAGTTCGGTGGAAGGCTAACTTTTTATTTTCAGTTAGGATAGTAAACATGTATTACACAATACACAATAATGAATAGAACTTGCTTTTGCACAAATTAACAGTTCTCAAATTATCTTAAGGAGTGTACAGATTCTACAGGTTTCTAAGGATAGTGAATGTGTCTGAAAGGCACTTTTGAAGGTAATTTTACAGCTGATGTGTGACATTTAGATAGTCTGAACTAAAGAACAGAAACCAGGAATAAAGTTACTGAAGATCCTATTAACAGCTCCGCTGGATGTAAGTGAAGCAGCAAGAAGTAGCATTTCTGATGACCTTGTACTCATTGTATGGTTATACCAGTACAGCAAGGCGCAGGGGAGATAGGTGTGGAATCTAAATGGAGCATGGTGGCCTCTGATTGAATGACATTCTGCTTGTTTTTGAGTATATCACAGTGATGTGTTTCTGTCAGTGTCCTCAGTATAATTCTTCCAGTTCTGTCCTGATCAGATAGCATTTTAGCTTTGTGAGGGGTAGATACTGCCTACTGAATCTGAGAAACATGTTTGAAAGGGTTATGGAACATGTAGCTGGTGACCATGTGGTACACATACTGTATCTTCATCTTGCCAAGGCTGTTGACACCATGGACCATGCTGACATCATACAAATGTTAAATGCTTTAAATAATGACTCATATTTGGTACAATGTATAGCAAATTGTCAGAAAGACAGAACCCATGTAGCACTTGTTGCAGGAGCCTCATTAGAATGTATGAAAGTGACCATGACTGTCCCTCAGGGAACAGGTGTTAGGATCTCCCTTTTTTTGGCCTTTACATCTCAGATCTCCAAGACAACAGCCAAGGCTTTTGGCTAGGAAAATTTGCAGATGACTTAAAACTGGGGGTTGTTGTTAAGTTACCCTCTGACAACAAAACCCATCAGAATGAACAATCTTAGTAAACTCTTATTTAAAAATGGGCTCAAACTAAATGCTAAAACATGTAGTATCACCACTTTTAGTAGCCATCTCCCTCCTCTCAGAGCTCCATTGTTACTCCACGTCTTTTTTCCATTTCCAAACATAAGCTACCACCTGACCTCCCTCACATCTGTCTCTGTTTGACTCTTACTTTATGCTGATGACATGATCTTATTTCACTCACCCCTATTTTCCTTGACCATGCAAAAGCAACTACAAGCTGACTTCCTTTCTCTTACCAAATGACTTAATAACAAAAAGCTAATGCCAAACACTTCCAAAACTAAAGTAATGTTGTTTGATACATCCCCTAAATGGCAGAAAAAAAAACTTTCAGTCACTTCTTATCCATGACCATCTTGACAATCCCATCATTTCCTCAAATACCTTGGTGTGTGGCTTGAACCCGCACTGAGATTTCACCTTCACCTAGAACAAATACAGAAGAAATGTAATTCCCTCTTATTTTGGTTCTATAAAAGTTCTCCCCTTCTCTCCAGACCAACCAGGAATGCCATGTGCAAAGTCATTCTACTAGTCCAGCTTGGCCACGGGTTACAGCAGCATCCAAGAAAAAATTCCTCCACCATCTAAACTATAATCAACTCTAGCTACCATTCCATTATCCTGTCCTCTAGAAATGAGTATCATTGTATCATCCTTAATAAAGTCATTTGGCTACCTGTCCAACAGTATGCCAACCTGCTTCTTGGATCCCAATGCTTCAAGCACCTCAAAGAATATTACTGTTCTTCCCTTTCTGACAACCTCTTCGGACAATTCCCTAGTTACAATCTAAGACGTCTTAACCACTCTCATTCATTTCTTCAATGTCCCAGACCCAGACATTGCACTAACCATGCTTTTCCATTCTAGGTCCGAAACTCTGTGAATCCCTCGCTGCTAATCTTAAAGATCCACTTCGTAACCATCATTTTGTGCTCAGCTTAAAAATCATCTCAAGTCCGAGTCAGCTGGCAAATACTTTCCCTCTGGATACATCACCTAATCCTCCAGTTTCCCCTTCACCAGCCAGGTGCAATTAACTTCCTCACATTACTTTCTTGCAATACTTTACGTGACAACTCTTCTACATTGTATATATTGTATACAGTTAATTTCAGTTTGCCCTTGCCTTACTTTTGCTATCTTTTACACTGTGCTCCATTCCTTCACCATATAACTAATTTCTTCTTCTTTCCTCCTTACTCCAGCCATCCCTTCCTATTATCCCCTGTAGTGTATTATTATTATTATTATTATTATTATTACTGTTATTTGTTCTTTCCAATCCACATACAACATTTTGTTTGTAGTCATAATGCTTCTTGTTAACTTACTTGTCTACTGTCATTTATATTTGCCTGGGCTGAGACTGAAATAGGTCCATTTGAATCCGTGATCTTCCCCAGTCACCAAATTGAATAAATGCATACACAAATACATACATACATAACTAACTAACTAAATAAATAAATAAATTATTACTCAACAGCAAAAAAAAAACTACTTATATTCCTCCCCAAAGCACATCTGAAGCACAAATCCAGCTTCAAAATCTCCTCACTTAATACAGAAATAGAAATTGTATCCCATACAACATTGTTTGGTGTAACACTTGATAATGGCATGAGATTTGAACTCCACATTCAAAATAATAGAAAAAAATACTCACCACAAACTTGGCACGTTTTATAGACATAAAAACTTTCTTACTAACTCTGCTAAAACCACCCTAGCAACCAGATGCATCTTATATGGTTGACCTGTCTTTACCAACTTGCACGTATATGTTAAAACCAAACTTGAAATATGCTACAACAAAGTTGCTAAATTTGCTACCAGTAAACAATGTTATACATATCACTGCAAACCCTTAAAAATTTGAAATGGCTTGAAATACCCCACTACCTGGATTTCGTACAACTAGCTACTGCCCACAACATTATTTATAAACCTCACACATGTCCTGCACCACGCTCTATTCTTCCTTTATGTCACTCAAACAGACCCCATTGTTCTAATGACAAACAACTTCTTACCATCTAGAAACCTCACAAAAGCAAATGGAAATAGCCCTTACTGCTACTCTGTTGCCATAAAATAGAATTCAGTTCCACAGCCTGTTAGAACTGTAACCCAGCATCCTTCCTTCAAGCTTCTACCTATCAAACTCACTGCTCCTGCTATAGCCTTGGCTGAACGTCAGTCATATCTACTCTTCTCTACTCCTGACTGTACAGATTCTACACCCACCACTTTCTCATTTTCACCTAGATATCCTACCCTCTCTACCACTTTCATAACTTCTTTCTATCACATCCCCCATTTATACTACTCTATCCTAATGTCTCTCCTCCTTTATAGTTACAATTAAACTAAGCACATGACTTTTACTTATTTCTATTGTGAGTTGTTAAAAGCACACCCTTCAGAATTGTATATAGTATTTTGAAACAAGAATTGTATATAGTGTTTTACTTAGCTTTTTCTCATTGTTTTCTTCATAACATATTTTTGTTATATCTCTATGCCGGGTTCACTATAGAATTTCGAAATACTGAAATCCCAAATTTCAGTATTTTGAAATTTCGATAGCCAAAAGCTTTAAATCGCGAAACCCCAGAAGTGCGAAATTCAAAATCCCGAAGTTTGGAGATTTTGAAATAGTACTTCCGGTGTTGTGGTGTGAATGGATAGGTGTAAGTTCAGGTAAGTATGTATGTGTAAGTGTGTTGGTTAGGGGCTTTGGTGTATGTTAGTGTGTGTTGTGGCTGTGATGTGTGTGCAGGGGACTGTGAAATGTGTGGGTGTGAGTTACCTTTGTGTGTGTGATTGTGCAATCTCAGAGGTAGTATATATAAATAGGGGGTGTGGGGGATGCAGGGGGGTTTGCCCCCATCTTGTCTGTAGTGTAGGATTATATGTTTGGTTGTGGGGGGGGGGAATTGTGTGTATGTGTATGTGTGTGGTTTATTTGTAGTGTAGGTTCGCGATTTTAAATTTCACGGTTCTGGGGTTTCGGGATTTAAAGCTTTCGGCTATAGAATTTCGAAATACTGAAATTCGGGATTTCAGTATTTCGAAATTCTATAGTAAGCCCTTTTATGCCTTACAATATTGTTGATTATTTTTGAAATGTATAATTTTCAACTATTTTGTATGTAATGTCTTTGAAATTTTTTTTCTCTCTGTTAAATGGAGCTTTTCTCCCCAGGCCTTCACTGAAAAGGTTTACTATTAAAATGTTGAACAGCAAAATATTTTCTGTTCGACACACCAAAAAAAAAAATATGAAAGTCAAAATGTACAACATGGTGCAATGTTGAATTAGCTGAACAAATTCTGCAGATTCGACATTGTTGCCGAACAGATTACGTGATGTCCGTATAGGAGCTCAGGTAAAGGAAACTTCTATACCTAACATCACGTTTTTACAGGGGGCAACACCCCCTGCTAACTATATATTTCAACTCCATGATCGCACTACAGTAAGGAAAGGGATGAATTTCCCACACTGCACTGTACCGCAATCTTTGTACAGTACTTCAAGTTTATATTAGCGAATGCACTGTGAATTGACTAATATAAACTTTCGAACATAGAGATGTTCAGCAAGGTGGAAATTCAAGCAACCATGTTTCGAGTTTCCATCTGCGAAGACTCTTCTTTCCACCTTTTAATAGCAAACCCACTGAAAATGAGCTCATGTGACCCAGTCAGACTTTCCCAGTAAACAAATTTCAATAAATAATAAATAAAATAAAATGGACAACATATCCCTACAAAATGAAAATGTAGAAAAAGATCTAGAAACTTGGGTTGATAATCCCCCTCCCTTTTGACCATCATGTGACAATATTTGTTAGAAAATCCTTTTATTTAGCACAGCTAATTGTCAAAGAAGTATTGTCTATGTATAAAGAGGTAGTCCCTTCCTAATACTCAGCATTGTTTAGATGTGTTATAGAGTACAGTGCCCCCTTCAGGATGCATCTCATTAAAGATATCAAACAATTAGAATGATCCCTAGGGTTACAATCCAGAAAGATCACAGACTGAAAGTTAAGAGAGGCTGAAAGCTTTATTTCTTTAGTCACTGTTTTATAGACTTTTGAGAGGAGATCTCTGTCTTGCTTAACTTGACATTAGAGACCTGGTTGACTTGGATCTCCACTGGTTCCACCAGTACTAGAACCAGGGACCTAAAGCTTCACCAACAGATAAATAAAATAAAACATGGTGGTGGGACAGGTCTATAGCCCAGTACCTCAAAAATCCCTGGAATAAGCTTCTCCTACATGTTATACAGTGTTCCTCACTATCTTCCTTTAACTCATTACATCCAAGTGATGCTTCCAGGTGCACCTGCAGTTAACTCCTACTGACGCCTCTAGGTGTCAAATATTGCTTGATAATGGATGACTTGAATGTACATATCAAGACAGAAGAACAGGATAAGAGGACTGTCTATGTCCACTTGGGTTGAGCAACAGTAATGGAGAGGTCATTCTAGACTTCTGCTTGACAAATGGCTTGATAATAGCCACACATGGTTCAGAAAGAGAGACAGTCATAAGATCAGAGTGGCCAACATGCAACTCAGGAAGACTTCCTCCTAGTGAGGAAAGGGCACTGGAGTAGAAGCAGTGATTGCAAAGTGATCCCTAGTGAAACAGTCGGCCTACAGCATAAACAAATGGTTGCCACAATCAACTGTAAGCAGTGGTCAGAGAAGGCTCTGACCAGGCTGAAGACCTAGAAGTTGACTGGAGAGAAAGTTCAACAGTTAAATGAATTGCTCAGGGCTCTAGCACCCCAAGAAAAGGAGGAAATAGCTGGAGTTGAAAAAAAAATGGTAGCACTTCAAAACAGCATGTGTGAGGATTACAGAACTGATATGTAGCCAAGGCAGGTATGGAAATAAGGTTCATAGGAGGTTTGCTAGGCTATTGGGCCTAGGGCCTTTATAAACCTAGCCATGTTATACCCTTACAAATCCAAGGCTGAAGGTCAAGAGCAGCAACTGTTTTATTTGGTAAAACCATTTAAAACCAAAACAAGAAAATACATATATATTAAGCGCTTTTGTCCCTTATAGGAACTTCATCAGAATATAAAAACAGTCATAGCCGGCCTTAGGCATAGGCCAACTAGGCGGCCGCCTAGGGCACCACTGTAGCAGAAGCGCTTTTTCAATATTTATTTGGTGTAAGTAGACCAGAATGGGGGAACCAGTTGGTGTGGTGGGGGAGCTGTGGAGCCATTTTGCCTAGTGGACCAGTTGACCTAAGGCCACTCCTGAAAACAGTTAAGATACAAAACTTTTACACACACGTCCATGAGCAAGGACAACAATTCCTTTGATGTTTCAAGAGGGACTGTCTCCAACCATTCTTAGGCAAAGTACATCACAATGCCATCTAGTGGTCGGAAGATTTAAGTGTACTTCATCCTCACTGTGTAATCTTTTTGTATCAAACAGACTATGTTTTTATATATAATAGTTTCTGTAAAGAATCTTAGATAAAAAAAATAAAATAAATAATCAAATCACATTAAAATGAGAAGTTAAAGTCATATACATAAAAATCCTTGTTCCCTTATTGATAAAGTTGTATAGTCTATATTTGCAGCACGTGTCTATGACCAGCACCGACTGTCCTTATCCAAGAGGAACATATGTGACATACCTGGAATAACTTAATGGTCTCCCATCCAGTTGTCTAAGTTATGCTTAAATAGGGTCATTGAGGAGCTCTGCTTTATGTGAATTGGGAGTTTGTTCCAGAGGAGTGGCAGTCTCTGGGGTCAGCTCTGTCTCTCCAGCATGTCCTGTTAATGTCGCAGGCTAGGTTACGATCCCTAGAGTGAGTGAATCTTGTCCAGTTTGCCTTGCAGATGTGCAGCATTTTCATTAGGGCAGGGTCCGAGACTGCTCTGTAGGCTAGTCACAAGTCACCTCTCAGCAGTCTATATGATACAGAGTACAGTGACAAGGCCTTCAGTTTGTCCATGTAGGTCATGTGTTGAAGGCTCTGAATTTTCTTGCTGAGAAACCTCTGAGGTACATAAGGAAAGCTGGTGGTAGAATGGCAGAAATCCCGGAGGTCATCAAAAAAAAGAAGGAGTGGAAGAAAAAGTGGGAGATAGAAAAGACTGACCAGGTTAGGAAGGAATATTGGCTGGCTAACAAAAAAGCTCAGAAAGCAGTTACAATAGCAAAGAAGAGGGCATCAGAGGCACTCTACCAGCTTCCGGAAAGTGACTCAGTAGGTGGCACAAAGAAACTATATCAGGTTGCAAGGCATAGACAGAAAGATAAAGAATATAGTCAGATACTTTTCATAAGGGATGCCAGCAACAACACGCTCACCAATCCACAGGAAATCAAAGGCAGATGGATGGAGTATATCCAGCTGCTTTTGCATGAAGAAAAGTCAACAGAAGGTGCACTGCCCCAGACAGCCTATGGTGAGAGAAGAAGAGCTGCCCACCCTATAAGAAGTAAGAATAGTACTAAGGAAAATGAAGCCAGGGAAAGCAGCAGGCTCAGATGAGGTCACAGCAGATATGATAAAGATGTTGGGAAAAATGTCTCTTGAGGGTGTGGAGAGAAAGTCGTATCCCAATTGACTGTAGGGTACTCATAGCAGTATGGGGAGAAAGGCATATTCCAGATATCTGTTGAATAAGCACCCTCATGCCAGTGTACAAGAAAAAAGGGGACATCCACAACTGTGGGCAGTACAGAGGCATCAAACTCATGTCACATTGCATGAAAGTACTGGAGAGGGTGACAGATAAATGGATATGCAGAGTAGTAGAATGTAAGATAGGAGATGAGCAGTTCAGATTCAGATCAGGATGCAGCATGACTGACTAGATGTTTGCAGTGAGACAGATAGTTTAGAAGAAGCTAGAGATGAAGAAGGAGTCCAAATGGACATTCCTAGACTTAGAGAAAACATATGACAAGGTCCCAAGAAAGCTGATTTGGGCAGTACTGCTGTGGTTTGAAGTCAAGAAACATTGGTAGAATTAGTGCAGGCTATGTACAAGGACCCAATGATTCAAGTATGAACAGTGTTCAGCCTCACTGAGGGGTTCCCAGTGGGAATGAGTGTGCACCAGGGTAAAGCTTTAAGCCCGCTGCTGTTTATACTGGTGATGGGGTACATTTGCAAACAGGTAAGATGATGTGGCATTTCAAGCAGACTCTGAGCAAAAACTTCAGCAAAGGATAGGGTAGTGGACTGCAAAACTGAAGGCACATGGGATGAAACTAAACAGAGACAAGACAGTGATAGCAGCAAACTGGGAAAATCAGAAAAAGCTGAGAATTTTTAGATAGAAGGGAAGATAGTGGAACAGATAAATAGCTTCAGGTATCTGGGAGGGATAGTTGAAGAAAAGGGAAGTCTGGATGAAGAGGTCAAATCTAGAATCAGAGGGGCTGCAGCCAACTGGCATAGAGTCTCAGGTGTAGTGAATGGCAGAAGAATGACAAAGAAGCTGGGAAGTAAAATGTACAAAACAGTGGTGTGACCAGTACTACTGTATGGTACAAAAAACTGGCAGTAAAGGAAGAGCAGATGAGGAAACTAGAGGTGATGGAAATAAAATGCCTGAGATGGGTGGTAGCATGTACACTGAGGGACAGAAAAAACAATGAAGACATAATAACAGAAGCAACATTAGCTCCAATTGTAGAAAAGATAAAAGAGAACACATAATGGTGATTAGGACATGTGCAAAAAAGCAGAAAACAATCTGATGAAGAAGACTTGAGACAGACAGGAAGAAGGTAAGAGGAAACAAGGATATCCAGCAATGAGATGGATGTATTGCGTGACAGAAGATCTGTGAAAGTCAGGCATGACTGACGAAAAAGGCAAGAGTGTGGCATTGAATAGAGAGAGATGGCAGTAGTTAACATGATACCCCAACCCCATGTAGAAAATGGGAAAAAGGGAGCTGATGATGATGATGATGATTTTAGTTTACCACATCGTCTAACTTCTAACATTTTTCTTATATTATTTCCTTTCTTTTTACACTTGCCACTTAAATCACAATTAAAATCTCCTGTTATAATATTCATATTTATCACTACATAGTCTAAAATCTGATTAAGTAAGATTTCCCTTTCTTTACAATTAGTATAAGTATATAATTCTATATACATGTTCTTTCTATTTTAAATCTACAATGATTAATCTTCCCATTTTGCTAAAGTTACAGCTAATATCTTTTCTACAGAATACGACTACTCCAGAACATCTCTCATTTCTCAACTTTCAGATGATCTTTACTTTCCATAGCGTCTCTGTCTTTCTTCATTTGTTAAAAATCTTGTGTCTTCTAATATAATTGCATCTACATATCACATGTATTACACTACTCCAAAATTCCTATTCTTCTTACTATGTTCTTAATACTATTTACATTTATAGAAAGCACTCTAAACTGTTCATTTTCCCTTTTCCTTAGATTCATGGTTTCATAAGATCATAGCGGATTACTAGGCTAGCTTTCTTACATTTTTCCTACTGTTGAATGACTATGATGCATAATATGTTTGAGAAAACATCACAAATATCTGCAGCTCAGATGGCTTCATGGTAAATTGCTGTGGCTATGGTGTGCAAGGTCCTGGGTTCGAGACTTGCAGGGGCTGCTTATTTTGTTGCTGGGCAGAACAAGGGTTATTGGATACAGAGTGATTAAGGCACTTTTAAACAGTTGTAAGCGGGTTTGCATGACTGTAAGCAATGCTAACTGCCAGTTAAATATGCTTACAGACAGCCGGAAAATTGCTTAATCAGTGTAGGCATTGCTTAGCACCACGTAAACAGGCTTAATCCTGTTTACTACTGCTCAAAAGTACTTACTCCTGCTTACCCCCGTGCTAATTTCTTTAAAAGAAAAGAAAAAAGGGGTGATAGGAAAGTGGTGAAAAAGGGGGCACAAAGAGGGAAAGACAATAGGGAAAGTAGCTAGGGATGCTCAGGACGGGAGTAGGGAAGGTTCATAACAGTCCATTTCTTCTACAGCAACAGCTGTACATATATAAAGAATTTGGAGGTATAGTTGAACACAAACCCCTGAGACAGGGGTGAGGACAACAATAATGTGTTGTGAAGCAAATTAGACAAGATTACATGTGTCCAGTGGACACGTGTGAAATGGACAGTTATATATGGGGCAAATTTTTTTCGGGGGAAACACATTGCCCTTTTGTTTCTCTTTTAAGGTGAGAGTGGGATGTTGGGTAAGGATAGTAGGTATATTTGGGGAGGTAGGTTGGGTCGGAAGACAGACAAGACAGCATACAGGGGGGTATATGACACATGTGGGGGGTAAACACCTTGGACATGGAGGGGTGTTTGGAAATCGGAAGCCCATGAGCCCCCAAATGGAAACAGTGGGACTGAGGTCCCCAACCATGGGCAGTCACCACTGCACCTTCACGCCCCCGAAGGTGGCTGTACTGGGAACTTAGCAGGAGGGGCAGGCTGACCCTGTAATTGCACCACATGGCCCTCAAGCTGGTGTAGCAGATCTCTCAATTCTCTGCAGAGCTCCCTATATGCCAGACCCTGGACCTGACTTCAGGTAACAAGATCCTGTCCGCACCTGCTCCCCAGGGAGGATGAGCCCCATCCCCTGAGGTGGTTCCACCTGAAGGTGGTGCAGGACCAGTGGACGAGGAGGTCCTGGGGTGGGTCCCAAACATGCTGGGCCCGTGCCACGGCCTGATGAGGTGGGAGAGGTGGGTCCGCTGGGAATGGCCTTCCTAAATGTGCAATGGTGTTGCAGTTTTAGAACATATGTGGGTTAGTAATTTTCAACACAGTCCAGGATTAGTTATAACAGCTTGCATAAATATTCCCATTAACCCAAAACACCAGATTTGGAACAGTTGCATAGCAAACAGAAAACATGCATATATGGAACCACAGTGGCCATTACAATGGCATGCAGGTTACACTAATAGCAACAAGCCACCAATGATAGTGTTTCAACATGGAACATTAATAGAAATACATTTCAATATTTGTTGAACAATAGGACATATGTCCCAACAGAAGGTTTGGTGTAAACATACCCATTGATTTGTGTGTTTAAATTATTAATGCAGATATGGTGGGGGAGGAGAGAGATGTCAATTACCAACTTTTATATCCTTGCATTATGAGGTCCTTTGACCTTTTTTCCTGTTTATGTTTTCCACATACAATGTCCCGGGAATGGCTCCTGGCATATACACCCCAGGAAAATGATGTCATTATACACTTCATCATACTACATCATGGCACCCTATTTGGGCATAGGGCCCATGATCTGCAGGAGAGGATCACCCTGTGGAACAGGTTCGTCCACAGGGTAAATGATGTCAGCCTGCATAACTGCAGTTATGAGCAGGTGCAGCTTTGGTGCACCGATCTGATCTGCCATGCCCGTCAGCATTCTGCTCCAGTTAGGAGGGACCAGCTAGCCACAGGTGGGGATCATGCCATCCAGTCCCTACTGACACATGCTGAGGAGCTCCTCACCAGCCTTTGGGTACCCGCCTGCCAGCCAAGCCAGCAACCTGAAGATAGCATTGTGGAGGTGGGTGCCACCCACACAATGGATGAGGAACATGCAGATATGGCCCCAGGGCACATTTGTAGACCACTGTTGCTTATCCATCTTCACCTGTAAAGTATCTACATGCATATGTCAGGTTTGGCTACTGACATTACATCTCTCACACAACTATTTAGGTCCCTCTGGTATACAACTGGGGTAGCAGCCTCTAGCTGGTGAGTATGGAGTTGTTTTATTCAGGTTTGCCAATACATCAGCCATGTTATGGCCATAGTATTTGCCAAGCACACATTTAACACACCTACCCATAATGCATGCTGTACATGTTCACTTATTGTTGCTGTTAACTGCACTGCATTACAGTGGTCACCACTGTGCGACATATCTGAAGGGTATGTGAGAGTCCTGCAGTATACCTAACAACCTGTCAGTGCAAGATGTGTGGTAAGAGATGAACATAATGGTGGGACAAATGGCCTACAGTAGGGACATGTCTGAAACATTACCCTTATACAGTGGCTACAACAGTGTATACACCACTATTACAATGGCAACTGTTCCTGATCTAAACAACGGCAAATCACAATACCACATTCCACAGCATTTACAACCTGTAACATGATCCTAACATGAGCAATGAATGTGTAATATCGAATCCTATGTTAGGACACCAAATATGGGGAATACATACCTTAACAAACACTGGAAGTATATGTGTGCACACACTCCAAATAACATATTGTGGAAGCAGCTTTTGAGGTACTGACAGCATTCACTCTTCTTGAGTACACAACTTCCATCAAATACAGGGCTTCAATGTCACTCCAAGTAATGGTCTGCTGTCCAAGAAATATGTCCATGACATTTGCCACTCACCTGCAACAGAGGCAGCCGTGGCTTGCACACATCTTACAAACCATGGAATGGATTCCATATCCGAAAGGTAGCACTCATGAGTGGGAGAAGTAGCCTTACCTCACCATTGTATATACCATGGCAAACAGTGCAGACAGTCATGTATGTGTGTATGAAGTATGGGACAACATTAATGTAGAAAATAAACAGATTCCCATCCAAGACAGACAACAACACATGTTACAAACTGGTCATGGATGCTGCCCAGAAACATGCAGCAACACTGAGGGACTTGCAGGAATGTCTAGCAAGTACTGCCTGTGCAGTACCTGTGTTGACAATCACCTGTAATCTGCATAAGTGTGGCCTATGGGTTAGGGTAATTAGATGGAAGAGTTGTTCCACAGGAAACATCATCCAGGGCTGTCTACAGGTAGCATATGCATAATATCAAGTCTCCCAAAGGCATGTGTTGCAATGTGTAATGGTGTATTGAGACTAAGGCTGAAACCTACAGACAGTATTAATAAAGATACATGTGGTGCTGAAGCAACACCTCACTCCACCTCAGGCCCACCATCCCCATTTTTACCTTGCTTGTGCCAGTGTACACATGTAAGTTTGCTTTTCATTAGCAGGAACTAGGCCAGTAGACATGGCATTCTGAATTTGGAACACTGCAAAATAACACTCATGTGTGGCCCATAGTTGTCAAGCATCTGCAATAAGGCTGAGGATGGGGAGGGGTGACATCCTGAAACACAACAGTGAACTGAAGCATACATCCTAAGCTCGCTAAGAATGGCAGTATCTGAGCACAGTCAAGGTCATGAATTGTGCCAGACATAACCATGACTCCACAGCAGTAGTGAAGGCACTGTGTGACTTCCAAAGGCTGTGCACATGAGATGACCTTGCAATCCGGCAGAGTTGGGGGACATTTGAAGGCAGAGTGATCAAATAATGGCAAGTGAAGATGGGCCATGCTAGTATATCCCTTCTAGGGATAGTGACTGCTGTAGTTCACTTAACAGGTGCTGCAACAAACCATTGTGTTAAGGGTGTGCACACTTATGCAACCCACATATTGTATGCATCTCATTCAGCATCTGCACGATTAACACATTTGTTTGATAAAGCATTTGATTGTACAGGTCATATGTCACTAATCAGGTGTGTATAATGTTAACATATGCAGTATTGTGGCCCCATTGCACATAATGGAAGAGGCTGGCATTTCAAAAAGGGTGTGTACACTTCTCATATCCACATTAAGTTTTGAAGGTTGTCAGTGTAATCGGAATTTACTGCTCATACATGCACTGCTGATGATAAGATCTGCAAAGTAGAGGTCAGGCATTAACTATTGACATCAGTCCTCATATCATACCAGGCATGTGTCAGACAAACACATAGGGGCTGTGAGCAACAGAGCAAACATAACTGCCACACATATACACATTCAGCAGTGGTGTGTACACTCGTGAAGTATGGTGCACAGTACATGCCAGGGTGCTGTAAAGGTGCACAGCATAACTGTGTACATGGGTGCAGTGTGTTCCAGGGGAAGGGGCATCACCTATTAACACAACTCATGCATCACAGAGATGTGTAATGTTGGCAACAAGGATTGAGTATAGCTGCAGTGCAAGCTGTTGAGTGCATGTTGACTGTTGGGTAATGAGAGGTCTGTGTAATATCTTTGTGCCACTTCACCTGTAAGTGTGTGTGTGTGTGTGTGTGTGTGTGTGTGTGTGTGTGTGTGAGTGTGTGTAAAGGTAAGCAATAATGTACAGGTCTTAAATTACATATTTTGTTTCCCCTCACAGGTGTCGAAGTGGGTCAGGGTCCCTCCTGCAGGCAAACTGATGTTAGTGTCCATACAGACTCTGGCAATGATGATAGATATGGAGAGGCACAGGCAGGGTTGTCGGAAGCTGAAGCTGTGCCATTGGTTGACATCCCACTTTTATCCACCTCATCCCCGCACACAGTCACAATGCTCATACATACCCCATCACCAGTGGCCATAGATGAGGGACAGTTCACGGGTGGTGGCATGGGACAGGACATTGTGAGAACAATGGCAAGTGTGTCTGTACACAGCAGCCATAGCAGGATGACCGGGCAAGGTACCACACAGGCAGATGTACAGGGGTGCTCATAAGGAGGGCTGCTGGCCATCATGCCCCTGGCAGAAGTCACACAGCAGGTGTCACCAGATGCATGTTTTAGGCCATCATGGAGGGACAGGCACATATGGAACATTACACCAGACAGAGTCTGAGGCTCCAGAGGGCTACTCATTCTGCTGTACTTGACAACATCCGTGATCTTGGAAGTTCCCACCGTTATTTTGCAGAGGTCCTGGATAGATGGTTGGGTGAGATGGTGGGAATCCTTGACTGTGTCATGTTTGTGTTAGAGCATGTGGTGGGAGTAGGGCATCAGCCATGTGGACGTAGGTCAGCAACACCAACAGGTTGAGGTCTACATGGACATGCAACAAGTCACAGCCGCTCCTGTAGTGGCAGTACCAGCACCAGCACTGCAGGGGGGGGGTGCTGTCCACACCACAACACAGCAGACCATGTGCACGTGGTCCTGGATGTTCCCAACAGAGATACAGATCCAGCAGACAATTGTCATCATCAGAGGAGAGTAACATATCTGGGCTTCTACCTGGTAGTTCCCATGGAACCCTTGGCAGGCACAATTCCCATGTCCATGGCCAGACAAGGTGAACTGTACACCCTGCCATATATGATCTGCAGCTGTCCAACAAACTCATGTATAAGGCAGCCACATGGCAGAACTGTGTGCATACATACACACAGACATCACCAACACAGCTAGGGCACCTCCATACCCACACACACCACATCTGCACATCTCAATTGATAAAGAATCCCCTAACATATACACATGATATCAACCAAATGGCTCAGCCTAGGTCTCTGGCAAACCCACAACACACCCTGTGCATATGATGATACCTGTGCCACATCCCTGTCATCCATACCATCGATGCAGGGGCATGCTAATATGGTTCTGATGCACAGGGTGAATGTACTAAGGTTTAGCAATGTAATGCTGTTTAACATGTTTTCATCTGGAATGTTTAATGCTTACATGTCAGGGTATGTAGCTGTCCAGCCATGATGCATTATAGCTCTTATTAACACTGACTGATTGTGGTCTCCATAATGTATTCAGTTTGTGTTGTAGATGTTTATGTGTCAGTAGGATGTTGGTCTGCTGTCCTTTCCTACAAGGGGTATGGCACTGTGGTGACACATTGACTGTGTCATATCCTGGGTACAGCTGAACACAAGTAACAGGTCTGTATAACAGTTACTGCATGTGCCACATGGCTGATAGGGCTGAGGGGTGTATACAGGTGAGTGCATGGTGGCTGATGTCAGCAGCTCTTCTACAGTGGACAATGGTAAGTGTACTGGGTGACACATACCAAATGTTTGTGAATAACACACACACATAGAGGCTTTTGTGTTGATGCAATACACCGAGAATACTGTACACATGGATGTACTTAATTTTGCAGTGAACTCATTTTGGCATATGTAATTCCACCAAGACAAAATAGCCAAAACATCACATCAGTTAATAATAAGTCTGCCAGTTTAATATTATTGACAATGGTTCTGGTATGTATATGCCCTCTTCCCAAATGTACTGCAATCCTGGAGTTGGTAAACATAGGTATGCTTGTGTGGGGTGGCACAACCCCCCACTTTGGAGGGTGTGGGGTGGCGTACAACCACACATAGTGTGATTAACAACTACTTAGCCTGTTAACATAAACTGTACAGTATAACAGTAGACTAAGCTGTGGGATACACACAACAATAACCCCAATGTGGGTGGCTGAACCTACAACAACCACACCCAACTATATATACCAACTCCAGTATCACTGTACAGCTGTACAGTGGGGAAGAGGGCATTTACACCTCTACTACTAGTTTTGATGGAATGAATTTCCACAAGATGATTCCTTTGAAATGTTAGCTTTTTCAAGTTATTTCTCAGACAAATGATCACCTTGGACATGTATTTTCTGCAAACTGAAGTAGATCCCTTCACATACACACACACTTACTTGGCAATACTGGGAGTAGAGCCCCTACCTAGGTACTTATTGCTACTAATTTGTTTGGCCTTAATAGCACACACCACAGAGCTTTTAGGATGAGATGTGTTCTGAGATTCTTGTTAAGTGAGGAACATCACCAGGCCTTGTACAGTATGGTAATGGGGATGTAATGGGTGTTAATGAACAATACAGTGTATGACATACTGTCATATAAACATTGACAAACACATAACAGTCATAGACACATATGACAGACCTAACTGACAGTGCTAACTACCTTGTCAGTGAGTCCATTCTGTTACAGAGAATTTGCACAAAGCACATGCATCATTGGGCTGGATAGTGTAATCAGTTACCTGTATGGTTGATGGTGACAGTGGTCCTTATACAGTGGACCTTGGGACATCTACTGGGGGTACCATGGTGTAAAGACAGTATACCCAGCACCTACACCTCACATTGGATATTGTACTCACTGAAACCGATGATAACGCTCTGACATACCCACAGTCACACATTGACCAGGACTGCAATACAACCCGTTGTCTATCTAATCAGTGCTACTACAAGGATATGCATTTATTGCCAATGCCACAGGGATAGTAGAGTGAGGGTTTGTCATGGCTCTCCTAATGTCAGCAATATCACTATCCCTTATAATGAATGGCAAGGTTTATTGTATTTGGAGAATGTGGCATCAGAATGCTGTCTCCTACAAATATACACACTCACACACATACACACACTTGCCAGGACTCTGAGGGTAACCCATGCCTATCTACTCATTTGTGTAACAGTGTTATGCTGGTACTGCAAGCTCCAGGTAGTCCAAAGGGTTAAGAGAGTAACAAGGTACATTTAACATCAATTACAGCAGCAGCCATTTCTAAGTATGGCAATGGGGGTGTAGTGGGTGAGAAGGTCCTCAGGGTATTGTCAACTACGTGTTTACAAACACACAGACACTGTTATTCTCAGTAATGCACAATGACACATTTGTTAGCATTGGGGTCCATAGGTGCAAGTATTCCTAGGTGTGTACCAGGCTAATGTTCATGGAGAGATGAGAAGAATAGGGCATGTGGGTACACTGGTATTATGCCACCTGGCATTTGTCAGCAGGCTATCAACCGATGCCACTTGAGTGATCCCCACGGTGACAGTTAAATTCAACATCCAAACATCTGTTTTTCTCTTGCAGAGGGCCATTGAGGTGCTACAATTGACATGCATGCAGCATATATTACATAACATGGCCAGTGTCTGGGTTAGAGACCTGCACCCAAGCATGTTCTGTTGACTGTGGTAGTCTGGTAGAGGTATCATTGGCATCTGATGCATACAGGGTGGGGTTTTCTAGCTGTGGCATTCATAACACAGCTAGGCAGGCATGTCAGTGTCAGTCAATCATAGATTGTCTATAAGCAGCCAAGATGGATACCTGACATCTGCACATCTGTACAGAGGACAGACAGAAATCAGCTAGCCAACAGGTTATGCATTAGGATGAATGTTTTGACAGATAGACATCTGACACTGATAGGTATGCCATTACTACATGACAGCAGCCCTCAATGACATGTCCTAAAAACATAGCAGTCTATAGTTAATATCCACATATCAGATCAATATCCAGTAGCAGATACTTAATAACATACAGCTCACTCACCAAGAATATGATAGTCAGTACTCAGAGTCCAGCTTTGCATGCAGGGGTGTATGGTTCCAGTACTACAATCTGCAATCTACTCTTACTTGGAAAAGCACTGTTAAAAGTAGTAACAGAATGACACAATACATGCAAGTGTGACTGCATATAACCTGGGAGACTAACCATGTATGAAATACATACAAAGAGAAAAGATTGTTAGACTAGCCATGTATACTCAGGTGTCCATACAGTATACTCACACCCCTTGCTACTATAATGACAGTACATAGAATCATGTTATGTATATGGAATTAAATACACTTATTAAAGATGTTATTACCCTGCTATTTTATCAGACTGGAATGTGATCACTGGTTATCAGGGCTGAGCTATGTTTAGCAGGTTTAAGCATTTGCTTAAATGTCAATGCTAAGCACATTTGTGCACTGGTAAGTGAAGCCTACACGGTGTAAGTGCTTATTGTTTAACTGTACACTAGCAGCGTTTACCATCATGCAAATCCACTTAAAGCTGCTCAAATCTGCCTTAACCACTCTGTATCCAACAGTCCTTATTCTGCCTAGCAACAAGAAAAAAAACAGCCCTTGCAGGTCGTGAATCCAGGGCCCTGTACAGCAGAGTCTCAGCAGTTAACCACTAAGCCATCAGAGCTGTGAAGATGTCTGCTGTTTTTTTTTTCAAATATATCATTCAGTACACATACTGAATAGTAGTGAAAAACTGATTTGACTACTACAATTGTTTAGTACATGTAAGTGAAAATAGTGTTGAATTAGTCATGTTTTATATCTAAATATACACATATCAGATAAATATGGTGGTATACATCTGGGAAGGTATATACAACACTAGTGTTTACACATAAGGATATGGATATGTGTGTGTGTGTGTGTGTGTGTGTGTGTGTGTGTGTGTGTGTGTGTGTGTATATATATATATATATATATATATATATATATATATATATATATATATAGACATATGTAGCTATATGTATGCATGTACATGCACACATTTATATTATATATATATATATATATATATATATATATATATATATATATATATATATATATATATAAAAACATATGCCCATAACATGCAGTGGAGTCATACCTCAGCACCATAAGTCACAACCTCTTAGTGCAAGGGAATATAACGTAATGTAAGTATTGCAGGTATAAATGTAGAATGTTGCTACAGTAACAGGGGTTGTGTCAACAGACGTGTAGGTAGTCACTTCTGATACTGACATGTACACCATCCATTACTGATAGACACCATAAGATCATCATAGTGAAGTACCACACAAATCACAGTAATGATCCTGTGGAATACAGCACCAACATGACCAATAAATGTAGACAGTGACACAATCTGGTCAGTCCAGAAGTATACACAGAACTCTTTAGTGCAAGAGGTTTGAGGTTTGAGTCTCACAAGGGATAACTGGCTAGGTTTAAAATGGCTCACAAGGGCAGTTAGCCTAGTACTAATCTAAAGGCTCACTGCTGCTTTTCAGCTGTGAGAAACATTTCTGCAGTTTGTTTCCCACCCTCCCTCCCTGTTGGTATAGTGTTTTTATAGTTGGTGGCTTTGCAGTTGCCCATCCCTAGTGTAAATTTGATCTGGGACCCTCCTCCCAGTCTAGTGTCATTACCTCATTCTACCCAGTACAGGGAGAACATTTGAGAAGGCCAATCAGCTTAGTTTCTGCTACTCCTTTCTCTCTTTCCTTTCTTTCTTTCCACTTAAAAAAAAAAAAAAAAAAAAATTATCTGCTTTTACTGTATTTGTGTTTCTTCCTACTTTATTTTGCTTTTGCGTCATCTTAAAAGTACTCAATTGTATTTATTACTGCTTGGTGTAACTCATTCTAAGCCTTTTAGTTTAAGCACTTGGGCTTCAGACCAGTTGTTTTACATTAAGAAGGTTTGTGGTCTGCACTGTAGTGGCAGAACAGGTAGCTTACATCCTTCTAAGTTGGGAACTGCTGATTGAGGGCTCAGTGTCTGTTATTCTAAAAGTGTATTAATTCTGGTTTAAGCACTTGGGCTTCAGGCCAGTTATTTTACATTAAGAAGTTTCGTGGTCTACACTCTTGTGGGAGGAGAGGCTGGACTCTGCCCTTCTGAGCTGGGAATTTCTGGTTAAAGGCTTATAGTGCCTGCATATTTGAACTGCTTCTTACTGAAATTGGTACACCTTGTTTGCTGTAGCATAGACTAGATTCAGGCCTGCTGAATCTAGCTTTGTTTGTATAACTTGAGCACTAATCCAGGCATTCTTTAAAGTATTCAATTGTATTTATTACTGCTTGGTAGTAACTTGACTAAAGTGTAGGTATCATTCTAAGTCTTTTGGATTAAGCACTTGGGCTTCAGACCAGTTGTTTTACATTAGGAAGGTTTGTGGCCTGTACTGTGGTAGCAGGACAGGTAGCTTACATCCTTCTAAGTTGGGAACTGCTGATTGAGGGCTCAGTGTCTGTTATTCTAAGAGTGTATTAGTTCTGGTTTAAGCACTCGGGCTTCAGGCCAGTTATTTTACATTAAGAATGTTCGTGGTCTGCACTCTTGTGGGAGGAGAGGCTGGACTCTGCCCTTCTGAGCTGGGAATTTCTGGTTAAAGGCTTATAGTGTCTGCATATCTGAACTGTTTCTTACTGAAATTGGTACACCTTGTTTGCTGTAGCATAGACTAGATCCAGGCCTGCTGAATCTAGCTTTGTTTGTATGCTTGTTGTTTGTCTGCTTGTTATTTCCCTGAAACTCTAATTCCACCTAAAACGCGGCTTTTCAGTGCTTCTGTGGATCCCTAGTGATATCTGCATTGCTTACTGTACTTATTTCCTTGTTTCACTTGAAAGAAAGTTACTGTTTGTCATTTTTGCATTTAAGTTAGCTGTAACATATTGCATTTAAGTTACCTGGCACTTGCTCACTAAGTCAGCACTAAAAAATTAAAAGCACTACACCCTCACAGACTCCCCTTGAGTACCTTCTTCCCCATTGGCCCTTTCTTTCAATTATAAAGGAATTCCCAATACTTTTCTAGCATGTCCAAAGGTCAGTTGTCAATCTCCTCTCCCGTCCAGCTGGTGAATCTGGAAATCTTAGGCAATGTTACAACTGCCTCATGTACACAGACAACCCTCTCCTCCTTCCAACAAATTCCAACTCATGTGAGAGATGCAACCATATAGCCAAACTGGAGGCTAAACTCTCTCAACTCAGTACTGGTGTAACCAGTCAGGAGGAGAAGGAAACCACACTCACTACAATTCCAGTCTCACATAGACCTACCACGACAGCAAACCAAACACATAAACACACAAAAACATACCCGGAGGCTCTAAATAAAAATCTTCCTAAGCAGCAGAGACCTCCATAGCAGACACCCAAGCAACCGCTACCCCAAAACAAAACACGTGCAACACATAGCTCACAAAGCCAGTATGCCGAACAGTCACAGCCCTTAAGGCTAAACAACACACCTGATACACTTGTAATAGGTGACTCTATCGTCAGGCACACTGACGTCCCGCTCACCAGGCTGAACAAGGAGAAGGTCACAGTGAGCTGCATGTTGGGCGCTAGGATCCGCCACATAACACATGCACTCAAGTCACTCCAAGGCAAGTACAAATATGACTCAGTCATTGTCCATGCTGGTGTGAATGACCTGCGATGTACCTCCCTGGACTACATGAAAAGAGACATAGAGGAGCTCTCTGAGCATGTAGCCCAGGCTGGTATGACCCTGACCTTGAGTAGCATCTTACCCTCACCAAGAATGATGCCACAATATGAAGATAAGATGATCAATTTCAACAATTGGCTTAAGTATTGGTGTCATTCAAAGGGGATCCAATGCCTGTCAGCCTGGGATGACATGCTCGACAAGCCACGATGCTTCACTAGGGATGGCTTGCACCTGTCACCCCTGGGCTTTCAGATATTGGCAAAGGCTCTTGCTACCCCCATAGTGCCTTTTTTAGGCAAGGCTCAAAGACAAACCCACCTCCATAGGTATCACAAGGGATAAGAAACTAAGAGTAATGCTACTCAACGCCAGAAGTCTAAACCTCAAGATGCATGCACTCAAAACTCTCCTTAGCATGGAGAACATCGATATCTGTGCAGTAACAGAAACCTGGTTCAAGGCTCCTGAGAGCACCCCAGCACTACCAGGTTATACCTCATACCATGCTTTTGCCCCAAAACTTGGACTGAACCACAAAGGAGGGGAGTATCAATATTCCAAAGATACCCACACCTCCAGGTTGGTGGCACAGCACGAAGCATCAGAGACTATCCATGTGCAACTAACAGTGGGTAAAACTGCCTTCCAGTTTATAGCCTGCTACAGACCACCCTCCCAAACCCAGGAACCTCACTCGGCCTTCCTGAGAACACTGGAAAATATGAAGGTCTCTCCAAACACCATTATATTGGGCGACTTCAACTACCCAAACATAGACTGGGAGCATTACTCTAGCTCCAGCACCCTAGCCCAAAGGTTCCTAGAATTTATAAACTCAAATGCTATGGAACAACTTGTTACCACTCCCACAAGAGGGGAAAACATAATGGACCTGATCATCACCAACATGGGGACTCTATGCTCCAGACCAGAAGTGTATCCCTCACTGGTAAGATCAGTCCATAAACTAATCTCACTGGATATTCACATCCCGACCCCACCCCCTGCCCAGAAAACCACAGTGAAAAACTTCTCTAAAGCAAATTTCGCACTCCTCAAAACCGAGGTGGAATCTTTCAAAGCCCCCGAGCCTGTGGAAAATACAGCCCAGACCACAGAATCCTTTATAAACGCATTCTATGAACACCTTCAGGAATGCATGGATCATGCAATCCCAAATAAAATCAAGACCCAATCCTCCAAAGACAGACGTCCTGTCTGGTGGACCCCAGCCATAAACAAACTATACAATAGAAGGAGAAAGCTACTACATGATAGAGCAAAATCCCAAAAAGGGAAGGCATCTCTGATCAGTATTAGCAAAAAACTACAGGCTCTCATAAAATCGTCTAAGGCCAGCTTCGAGAGAAAAATTGCACAGGACACTAAGGATATTCACAAGGCTTTCTTTAGTTATGTTAGGAACGTGGGTGGGAATTCCAAGATATGCTCAGAATTAGTCCAAAATGACAAAAAATACACCGAACCCACAGACATTGCCAACATCCTAGCTGACAGGCGCAAACTTCTCCCCCCCCTCCCCACCAAAAGGGTGAATATCTATCCCAGCAGAGTGCTGCCACCCTGACATCTCAGATGCTCAGGTAAGAGCTGCCCTCTCCAAAGCAAAAAACACAGCATCAATGGGACCAGACGGTGTCCCGGGCTGCATCCTACATGAACTCCAAGAAGAGCTAAACCCAAACATAAAACTACTGTTCAGTCTCAGCCTTACTACAGGATATGTACCCAAAGAGTGGCATACAGCAACAGTGGTCCCTCTCCACAAAGGTGGCACCTCAACGGATCCTGGAAACTATCGCCCTATAAGCCTGACTAGCTTGGTCTGCAAAGCTATGGAAAGGATCATCATGGACCTCATAAATAAAGATATTGGGGACCTACAGACACTGGATCCTACCCAGTTCGGCTTTGTTAAGGGCAGATCGTGCCTCTTAAACCTGGTCAATTTCTTTGAAACAGTCACCAAGGCCATTGACGAGGGGAAGGTGGTCCACACAGCCTACCTGGACCTCACAAAAGCCTTCGATACAATACCCCACTCAGGCATTATAGATAAGCTCACCAGCTTAAATATAAACCCCTATGTCACTAGATGGGTTGCAAACCGGCTCAAGGACAGAACGCACATGGTTAGAATTGCTGGAGCCATGTCAAACTCCAAACCAGTTACAAGTGGCGTCCCACAAGGCTCAGTCCTGGGACCTCTCTTGTTCGGTATATATTTTTCGGAGGTACAGGCAAACACGGAAGGACTGTGGCTGACCAAGTTCACAGATGACTGCAAACTGGGTACCATAATCGACTCTCCAGCCGACACTAGCATCCTCCAAAAGGGCCTCATAGAAACAGACAACTGGTGCCAGAGCCATGGCCTCAAGCTAAACGCCAAAAAGTGTATAGTCATCCCCTTTGGCAAAAACAAAGTGCCCACAAATTACCACATAGGTGGTAATCCATTAAGTACAGAAGAAGTAATTAGGGACCTGGGGACCCAAGTTGATAGCAATCTCTCATTTGACAAACACGTGGCCAAAGTGGTTAGAAAAACATTTTATATAGCCCACCTAATCATGAAGGGATTCACATCTAGATCAGGGAAGGTCATTGTGCCACTTTACTCATCCCTCATCAGACCCATAATTGAGTACAATGCTCCTTTTGGGATGTACCTTACCAGACACCTGCAGCAACTGGAAAGACCCCAAAAGTACCTCACCAAGAGGATCAAAGGACTCAAACAGATGCCATATGCTGCTCGGTTAAAGAAACTCCAGCTCTACCCAGTGGCATACTGCCTGCTCAGAGGCGATCTGTGCCTGACTTATAAAGCCATGCTCAACCCGGAATTAATGGACATGCTGCACCTCAGAAAATCCAAATCCCATCGAGCTACGCACTGGAGAGACTTGAACCTCAGCACTGAAATAAATAGGACATGCTGGAGGGACAGATTCATAACCCATAGGCTCCCTTCACTCTGGAATAAAATCCCAGTCCAGGTTAGGCAGAGTCCCTCATTGACTCTCTTCAAGAGGAATCTTGATGAGTGGATGGGAGATTGTAGGTTTACCCTGGGTATCACTTCTGTCTCACTGTTAGACAGAGGCACAGTATACTAACCTCGAAAAAGGGCATAGCAAAATTAATTTAAAATGGGTGGCGAAAGCCAAACACACTCTGGCTAGACTTATAAATGCCCTAGGGAAGATAGCCTAGTATGAACCTATGAACCTATAAGATGTGTGGACCAAGCCTGACAAAGTGGATGTTTACAGCCATCAAAATGGGGCTATCACACAAATACTGGAATAGATAACCTCACACAGTTGCTACATTCACACCCTCTTGTCTGTCCTAACACGTATTAACTGGAGGAGCAGCGGTCCCAAGCCCACATATTTCACAGTGGTTAGTGACATACATATTCACAGCATCCCACTGCTTTTTCAGAAATACACAACACTTATACTGGTCAGGCAACAGTACATCTGTCAAATATCTGGACATAACATCACACTAGGTAAATACACTGAGCTGCTTGGCATTTCACAAAGCACTGTGCAATTTAAAGGCAGACTGCCACAAAACTGACCCATTTCCTATAGGGGAATACATATGTACTTGCAAATATAGCAGGCACTACAGGCATGTAACAGCATGGAGTAACAGACACCAGTGTGAAAGTGCATACCCACAACTAATCTCAACACAGTCACAGTCACATTATGGTAAGCCTAATTAATAGTACAGTATATGGACTGTGTGAAAAAAAACATCCTCATATTTGCCACTCACACACTAACCCTACATATACTGGCCCAATACACAGTGTAGTCAGATGCCTGACTGTGGTACGGGACATGTCTCAGTCTGGCCCTACAAACATATACGCTGATAGGGTACCAGAAACTGGAGCAGCATGCAACGTCAGATAGAACAAGACCAAGGCCACTGACATCTACCACAGTCTGTACACAGGCCAAGCAACATATTCACAATACACTGCTACACAATACTGATACTCTGTCAACAATCACCATAAGGACACAGACCTCACTACTGTACAGACTACAACAGAATGTCCAGGATTTGTCCTCAAATATAAGGTCTACTATACATAACATGTCTAGCAGTTTGATATCTCACTGGCTTATTATCAGGTATGATGTCAGTAAATAATGATATACTGTACATATGCACCTCATTGCATGACATATGGACAAAGGGTGACAGACTTGGGAGACAGAGACACAAACACAGGGCCAATATTGACATATTGCTGTGATAAACTGAGAAAATTCCTGGTGTAACAGGGTTTGTTGTGACATATCTCTTCTGAGGGATATGAAGTCAGTAGCTCACATGGATGTCACCATGTACTGACTGCAATCATCAGAGTATGCTTTTGCATATCTAAAGATAGGAAATGTGTGAGTAAGACAACACAAGTAAGACTCCAAACTCTGGCCAGTCTGTAGATAGCCCTACAGGTGAGAGTTTCCTCAACCACATAACACTGTCATGCCAGACTTTAAATCATGTAGAACAGCCATATCCACACAAACCCTGTAAAATCAACATTAGTTAAAATGTAGAACAGCAATACTTACATTCTGTCTCCATGTCTGGAATATCCCCCTCCTGTTTGTTGGCCTGTCTCCACAGTGTATGTTGTAAGAGGTATTTCCAACTACCCTTTGTGATGCTGTTTGTCAGACACCCACATGAAGTCCTGCTCACAGTGAAGGAAAATAGCCAACATCCACATGAAGTGCTTAGTTATAGAAGTGTGTTTCCATGCAATTGGCTATAGGAATTATACCACAGCTGTTCCACATGTAATTAGCAAGTGGGGGACTGCAATTTGTGCACAGGCCATCAGCTGATCATGAAAATTACTTACAAAACTCAATCTGCTGCCTATGCAAAACAGATGTACTTTTCCTCTTCTACCAGAGCGGGAGAGAGAGAGAGAGAGAGAGAAAGAAACAGAGACAAAGTAAGAAAGGAAGGGAGTAAGATAGTAAGAGCGAAGCATGTTTGTGTATGATCCATGGGTGGAGAGTGGCATCTGGGTATTATAACGATTGCCTATATTGTTTACTAATCCGGACTGTCACATAGTAATTGCACATGGCTGTACACATTTATGGATGAGGATTGTCTACAACAACTTCTACATTGTTTGAAAACTGTTATCCTTGTAATGTAGACATTGGGACATATAGGTCCTCAATATAATGATGTAGCAAAACCCACATTGCAATGGATCCTGTTATTACACAATCACCCCAAAACCCACACAGGATACTGATCACACACACACACACACACACACACACACACACACACACACGCACGCACGCACACACGCACACACACACACACACACACACACACACACACACACACACACACACACACACACACACACACACCAGGACTGAGTTTCAAACCCCTACCTGACTATGTATTGATAGTACAGTGCTAAGCAGTTATTGCATGCTCCACAGAGCTTGCATGCTGGAGAGCTGTCCAAATGTATCTTTGAAGGTGAGTGACATCAGCAACAGTGCTAAAGGAGGGGTAAGGAAAGTGCAGTAAGTGTGAATGTCCACAAAAATCAGGTGTCAACAAAGACACACACAGATTCTCTCAGGGAAATACACACATTATCACAGTTGGCAGGATCAGGATTAGAACTCCTACCTAACTAGTTTGCTATACTACAGTAAGTTATCACAAGTGCCACAGAGCATATAGGGCTGAAACATGGCCAAAGTGTTATTTCAAGGTGAAGGCATTGTATTCACCATCCACTCATCTGGGTTACTATTGTGGGTGGCCAGTGATGTGCACTGCTTCCCATGTATGTGATCTATATTCCATAACATGGACAGAGTCTGGGTTGTGCACATGTCCCACACGCATGTTCTTTGACATGCGGATGTGTACTTGAGGTCTCTGGGGCATGTTGTGTGGACAGACTGTTATCTTCTGGTGTAGCATACCTGACCTCATTTGGTGAGACCTGACTATGTAACTGAGGTTGTGCTTGCACCTACATTGACAGTATGATACAGGTATTCAGTGGAGTTAGTGGCATCTGTCCATACAGAGCATATGTATAAGGCATGGTATTCCCTTTGTGGGTTATGTTTGCAGACTATACAGTTGTTGCAGGCATCCAGTGGGGAACATAGCAAAAGGGCCAATGTAAGCATTTATTTGCCTAGTGCGGGGATGGAACAGGGTGTATTGTCCTTTTACTTGCCAGATAACACACACTCAGTCAGGAGATGTAACACATCAAAGTACTTTCTGATGGCAGTGGCACTGTTGTTGTCAACAGGCATGTAGTCCACTGCAATCACACCGTGGTTACTATCTGTGAGGAAATATGCAGGGAACTACCAATATAGTGGTTGTTGCCTAGCCAAGTATGTTTGTGTATGAGACGTGGGTGGAGAGTGTTCTCTGAGTAATAGAAGGGTTGCCTATATTGTTCACCAATCCATAATGTTACGTGTAGGGCTATGGATTGTCTACACCAACCTCTCTGGTGTTTGACATCTGTTGTCCTTGTAGGGTGGACATTGTGACATATACTAGGTCCTCAGCATTATAATTTAGCAAAACCCACCCCACAATGGATCCTGTTATTACACAATCACAGCAACCTCCACACAAGATACAGATGACACACAAGATACAGATGACACACACACACACACACACACACACACACACACACACACACACACACACACACACACACACACACACTTGCCAGTACTGAAATTCAAACCCCTACCAAGATATGTATTGTTATTATAGTGTACCGCATTTATCACATGCGCCACAGAGCTTATAGGATGGGTGCTGTCCCAAGGTTCTTCTAAGGTGAGGAACATCACCAGCTCTTTGTAAATACTGGCATTGGGTGATGTAGTGGGTGAGAGATCCCCAAAATAATTTTACCCTACACACACATTTACATTTGTCAGGGGTGAGGTTCAAACCCCGATCTAACAATCTTTATGGACCATTATGGTTATGCATTTACCACATACACCACTGACCTGACATGGTTTAGGGTTGGCAACAAGTACTTCTAAAGTGGATGATATCTGCAGGACTGCTAAAGTCAGGCTCTGAGATGTGTACTGGGGTCAAAATCTTTGAGGTACAGACATACATATGTACACAGACAAACACTTGCGATAGATGAGATTCAAACCCATACCTATGTAGTTACTGCTACTACTTTGTTCTGCATTTATGGCATGTTCCATGGAGCTTAAATGATGGAGATCTCTCCACAGGTATCTTTGAAGGTGACTAACATCAGCAGCAGTGCTAAAGGAGGGGTAAGGGGAGAGTAGTAAGTGTGAATGTTCATAAAATCAGGTATCATCAAAGACGCATACACTCTCTCACCAAACACACACAGTTTCATAGTTGCTATGTCCGGGATTAGAACTCCTACCTAACTAGTATACTGCACTATAGCATTACACAGTTATCATAAGTGCCATGGAGCTTATGAGGCTAGCAATTGTCCAAAGGGTTATTTCAAGGTGGCTGACATCAGCAGGCTTGCTAAAGTAGGGCAATGGGATGTGTAGTGACTTGAATGGCCTCAAAATCATTCTTTTTCACACACACACACACACACACACACACACACACACACACACACACACACACACACACACACACACACACACACACACACACACAGAGTTTCACAGTTGCCACCTCTGGAGTTAAAGCTCCTACCTAACTAGTATGCTACACTATAGCATTCCACAGTTATCACAAGCACCACGGAGCTTATGGGGCTGACATTTGTTCAATGGGTTATTTCAAGGTGACTGACATCAGCAGGCTTGCTAAAGTAGGGCAATGGGAGGTGTAGTGACTGTGAATGGCCTCAAAATCATTTGTCACCACACACACACACACACACACACACACACACATGCACGTACACAGTTTCACAGTTGCTACATTTGGGATTAGAACTCCTACCTAAGTAGTTTTCTACACTGCAGTATTACATATGTATCACAAGTGCCAAAACAACTTATAGGACTGAGACATGGCCAGAAGGTTATTTCAAAGTGACTGGCATCAACAGGAGTGCTAACATGGGTAATGGGAAGTGCAATGTATGTGAATGGGCCATAAACCATTCTTCTGGAAACACACAACTTTACATTTGACAGGGCTGGGTATACAAATGCTAGATGAATACTGATTTGTACTATCGTGTTACACAGTTATCACAAGCACCACAGACACTATAGGGCTGAGGGCTACCAAAAGCAATGTCTACAGTGATTGACATCAGCACATCATGTGATATTGGCCAATTAGATATGTGGTTGGTTGGACAGGCCTCATGATGGAAATCTCTCTGTCATTATCTGTTTCTCTCTTCCCCACATCTCTGTGTGTGTTTTTTTGACATATTATAGTGTGTTGGCCTTGGATATGTGTGAGTATTCCTATCCAATGCGTGTCCAAAGCATTAATGGTGTACAATGTGGTGTGTGTGCGCAGACATCTGCGACTGACAGATATGTATAGTCCACTGTGTTGTCAGACATGGGCTTCATTTCTCTAAGTGTAGGAGCATGCCCAGTATGACCTTCTGTACTAAGTGTGTAAATCCATTCCAGGTAGGTTGTACTCCATTCCAGTATTTGGTGTTCTACACCTACAGCTAGCAACCTGTTTCTGCAAGATATCTGTAGATAGGTTGACAATATGAAGTAACAATGGGCGACAGATAGTGGGATACTGTAACTATTGTGGCTGTGCTGCTTGTGTTACATGGTTATTGTTAGCACAGATATTCAGACATATGTACTGTTTTACACTGTGATGCATTATGTCATCAACTACTGACAGATATACTTATTTGCTCACAGCTATTTCCTTGGAAATACAAGATGGATGAAGCTGTGTCCAGTATTGTGGTCTGCAGCCTACATTTTCTTGCACACTCATGCCATTCTGGAGGGGTAGCTGCAGACACTTGCTGATGGATCTCTATAAGTGATCCAACACCTTAGTACTGTGGTGGCTGAGGATCCCCTGCTTGTACATATATCAGCATAACAGAATGGCAATATTCTGCTGTGGCCATACCTCTCAGCTATACAGATTCACCCATGTTACCCAGAGGCAGGGCTCATATATCTGGTCAGTTCCCCTTCACATTGTGGTTTACAAGCAGGTTTGTAGTCACCTATTATTGGGTTTGCAGGCAGGGGTAGTATGGGCACACATCAGGGTTTCAGACTTCACACACATTCCGTGATATCCATGCTTCTACACCCCCCACTCTGTTATTCTATCCTCTTCCTAACATTCTGCGAGCGATATCTGAGAAGTATTCCTATAGTTGTCCCTTCATCCCAATGGTATTTAGGGGTAAGTCCACAGTTCATACAGTAGGACATGGTGGGCATGCTACTGGGATTTGTCAATATGGCCTTGCATTTGTGTTCTGTGGACTGTGTTATGTTGTTAGTTGGGACCCCATGAGATAACATACATTGGCAGTATGGCTTACTCACAGGCCTTTGACAGAAAACTGTAGATCACTTGGCAGTGATACAGGTCATCTGTAGCAGGCCAGTGCATTATGTCTCTCCTACATTCTAGGCTGTGAGCCACTGGATTCCCCTGGGGTGACAGGATATGTGTTAATGGCAATAGTTCCTGTCCATATTAATCCATTGGTCGGGATGCAGGCAGGGTGCTGCTTACAGCTAGGGACACACCTGCATGGGACACCTCTCCAGCATGCTGCATTCTGTGGGTATTCCCATACAGAAGTGGGGGTCATACTGTACCCATTCCCAACAGCAGGGATATGACCTGTGATCAACCTGTGGTTGATGGGGTGAGCTGAGTGCATGTGTGATATGGAAGCGTCTTACAGCTGACTCACAGATATACCTGGGACATTTCCCTTATGCTGCCTTGCGCAGGGGCATAGGCAGTCTCTCATTACTTCATAGCTGTGCCTTTTGTGGTCTGCCACTTATTGCCCAGACTACATCAGTATTCCATACTACACAGACAACTAATGTGCTGCTAACCTGTATGTACAATTCCAAAGGTGTGTGCAGTTGACAGTTACATTTTATGTACTCTGTCTAGGGTAATTCCACCTGTGTACTGTGTGTATGTCTGGGCTCACATTCATGGCATGTCCAGCTTTAAGACGGTGACAGATACTGACATCTGGACAGTGAGTATGGACGACTGCAGACATGGGTATTGCTGAGATGCATTGTGGTTGGCACTGCAGTTGTCAGAACATGGCCCTGTCATCAACAGTACTGGCCATAGGCTACTGAGGCTCAACGCTCCATGCCTACATGCTGACCACTTCTAGACAATATTGAACACACAACACACGGACCCCTGCATATTGTACACATGCAACAATCTATCCTGTAAATTGGGCTAGCTCAGGTAATCTGTGCTCCATTTTTATTAAACTCACACATACATGTTACTGCGTTTCTACATAGGATTGTGGGGGGGCACACCTGTCAACTGTAGACATTTGCTATGACTGTACTAGTATTTCAAGTACTCTGTTGGCTTCCATTTCATTGTGTAGTCTGACCTATCATGCAGACTAGAGGCATATCAGTAGAGTACAGATCTTAGGTTTTATTGACCTACATTTCAGTTTCAGACTTCTTACCCTTCATAACTAACATACAACTGCCAGACCTGTTGCAGTCTGTCTGTGTAGGTCTGGAGGGGGCTGTTCACCATTGCCATCAATTGGAGGCCTTAGCACAGCCTTTCTTTATGGTCATCTACACCTTTCCTGCTGGCTGGTGTTGGGTATGTGAGCCTCACTGACATGCATGTGTGTGTCCTATGTACACACATTTAGGCCACCACATATACTGCAGTGGGATTTGCCGCCTTGTCTAGTACTGCCTACTTTGTTGACACCAGTATTTGTTATGGATTTCATGCTGCCCATATAGGCGTCCACTATCTGCTGCCATCCCATTCAGCCACCCGATTCCCTTGCATGCTCACATCCATACCATAGATACAACTAGCAGAACATACTACTCCATTCAGCAATTGATAGGAAGAGTGACTTACCTTGTGGCTATGCCAGTATTGAGGACAGTGCTGGAGGGCTGACTATGTCGGATGCACCTAGTACACTCCCTATACATGGTAAAGCACAGGTAATGTCATATTTGGCATCCCTTTTACTGTATGTGTGACTCAGAAAGAGGTATCATTCCCTGGGTTCCTACCGTGTTAGTGTATGTGCTATGTGTTGCCTCTTTGCCAAGGCCAGGGCATACTGGGCATGCCTCCTTCTGCCTACATGGGCAGGCTCAGGTTCCTCCTCCTCCAAGTCCCTCTGTGCCTGTGATGACCTTGGCAATGGTGGAGGGCTGTGTGGCCTTGCCCTGTGCTGTTCCTGCTGCAGCTGTTTCCACAGGATCATATTGTGTAGCATGGCACATAGAATGAAAATTTGTGTACATGAAGCTGGAGAGTACTGCAAGGCTGCACCGGATATGTCCAGGCAGCGGAACTGTGACTTGAACATCCCAAACACATGCTCTGTTATGAATCTGGTTTGTGCGTGTGCCTCATTATGGAGTTCTTGTTTGGGTATGTGTACATTTCTGATGGGTGTTATCAGCCATGGCTTTAGTGCATAACCAGCATCCCCCACTAGGTGGCCATATGGGATATCCCCACTGGCAAATATCTGGTACAACTGTGTCATATGCCAGATGTGAGAATCATGATAGCTTCCAGGGCTGCCAGCACACACATTCAAGATAATGCCCTGGGCATAGCACATGACCTGACAGTTGATAGAGGGGAAGCCCTTGCGGTTTATGTAGACCCTACCCCGCTCACCAGGTGGTGCTTTGATGTGTATGTGCATGCAGTCTATAGCAACCACTATATCAGGGTATTCTGCTATTTAGTGGAAGAGATGCATATTGTTGGTCAACGCCTCACGGGTGTTGAGGAAATATATGTGCTCACCGGCATGTGCTGACATGGCATCCAGGAACTGGTGGAGTACTCTGGATGCTGATGCCTGTGAGATCCTCATGATATCCCAAGTTGGCCTATGGAAGGTACCTGTGGCTAGTATTCTTAAGCCTACACATACCTTGGTATCCACTGGGATGGGTTCCCCTCTGTTGGTTCTGTGTGTGAGGCGTGGCCGGCACAGCTCAACAATTTGCTGTAGAATGTCCCTGTCCACCCTATCGTGCTCCACTATCTCCAGCTGATGTAGCCCTTGGTAGGTTACCCTGGGTCTGTACACTCTTCTCCTCCTCCTCCTCACTGAGGGTTGGTCATCAGCATTCACATCCTAACTACCTTCAGTCTCTTCCACATATTGATGTATCAGAGCAGCCCCGTCTGTGTACACCGGTGGTGTAGAGTTTGTGGGAAAAACCAGAGTGAAAGGTATTTGCATAGTTTATAGTAGGGTGCTGGGCTGGGCTGCAGACTGTGTAATTGGCTGATTCTGATACATTTCACCTGTCAGCTATGCTAGTTCTCCTTCATTGCCTTCCTACTGATGTTTTCCCTTCCCATTGCCTTCCCATTTAATCTCCGAGGGCACCGCCCATACCCAGTGCTCAGATGTGAACAGAGCTGCTATTTCCTGTTTTTTTTTTTTTGTTTAAAACCTGGTGCATGGTGCGCGCACTGGTTTGGGCAATGTAAACACTGCTAGGCAGCCTCAGACACACACCCCTTCCTTAGCTGTACTTAGCTAAGGGCAAACATAGGCCACAGAGCTCCAATAAGCTTACAGCATGCATGATACTCCCCCTTATGAGATCATCTACCTCTTATACCATGGTGTTGCTGCACCTACATGGTTGGGTGCAAGCTAACACTGAGAGGAAATCTGTGATTCAGTATTAATCCCCTCATTTGCATAAAGCAGAATGCTAATTCATAGTTACCACACTCACACTGAGCCTTCCCCCTTACCAACCACTATTCCCTGGTATTGTTGTCTTATGCAGGCCATTGAATATCATGGCAAAATGCTGATTTGGGTTCAAAATCTTATTTCCAACTTTTTTTTCTTATTTCCGGGCCGATCCCTTTTGCGCACCGCTGCCCCACACATAAAGGGATGAAATCGACCCAAAAAAAAATAAAAGTTATTTTTTATAATTTTGCAACTATTTCCCATGCCAATGGCCATATATTTGACCATTGGCAGCATGCCTACTACATTAAATACATGCTTTCTTTCAAGCTGTCATGCCTCCGTTTTGTAATTTGCAGAAATGTACTCGATTAGTAACTGAATACATTTCTGCAGGTTACACTATTTCTGCACAGATGCCTGCCTGCTTCCTGGATTGCTAATTTACCTCATTTGCATGGTTTTCACCAGCAAATGGGGTAACTAGCATACAGGAGCTGTGTCCATGCAGGAATAGTGAAGGAGTGCTCGTGGACGTCCCCGGAGCTCGTTCCTGGATCGCTTGTCGGCCATATTGCGTGCAGCAGCTCTTGCACTATTCCTGCATGCCATTTAGAGCTTGCTGAATCCCGGCGTTTAGTAGCTTCCACCTCTGTGAAATCTTAGAATGTATACCTGTAACTATTCTTTGTTTATATATGTAAATAGAAATGAAACTACTCCATCCTTAACTGGAACTTGGTATAATCCAATGTAAGCAAACTGAGCTTTTCTCCCCAGGTCTCAGCTTGAAAATGGGTATTACCCAGTCAGACTTTCCTCGTAAACAAAGACATATAAATAAATAAATAAGTAAATAAATATTTATTTATTTACATACGTTTACCGGGCTAGTCCAACTAGATCAGTAAAAACAAATCCCTTTAAACTTGAGGGCTGGGAAGTAAAGTTCCATCAATCAATATAAAAAAAAAAGACAGAAGTACACAAAAGAGAAAAAAAGTTATAATAATTTTCCTAGCAGGGTAACATAGTACAGAGTAAGCTTATTAACAAATAGTTGCAAAAAGCGGGAGAAAATCTTACAGATTTACAACTGCATTCATAATTTTTTGCAATTGCATATGTTTGTTTGTTGTTTGTCTTTTAGGCTTTTCCCTATTAGGGGTCGCCACAGCAGAACTCCGGTCCGCTAATGATTGGCAGTAGATTTTTTTATGATACTGAGTTGCCAGCCTGACGCCCAACTTTCAGTGAAGGCACGCCATTTCACGCATGTCTTTAGGAGGCCACTCGACCACGGGGAGGACATGCAGACTCCACACAGAAGGCACTCCAGCCATGAATCGAACAGGAGAACCTCTTGCTGTGAGGCAACAATGCTACCGCTGTATCACCATGGCTTTTACAAAGTGGATTCATAGTAGATCAGTTTTAAAAATCAGTCAGATTCATATACAGTTGCACAGAAGTATCAGAGCACAATAGACATAGTAGCTGCAATGTAGTACAGAGCATAAATAGGAGTAAAGAGAAGTTTCCAGCTAATAGCCAGGTAGACTATGTAGAGAGTAAGTGAGGAGAGAAGAATCTAATTCTAGAGGAGTTAGAGGAAGTTGGTTTGAGAAAGGAGAGTAGGAAAGATTGGAGAAAAGAACAGACAGCAAGATTGAAGAGTTTGAGAAGAGAGTAAAATAACGTAGGCAGGAAACATGTTTGAGTGTGAAGTATGAGTAAAAGTAGAGACAGGGAAAGGAGAAGTATAATGGGGGAAGGCCTGCATATGTGTATTACAGAATATAATGTGAGTGAGGACACAACAGGGAGGAAAAGCTGTCCAGAAAGGTGAAGACAATGTAGGCTTAGTCTGTTGTGGAACAAGAGCAGAACCATGTATCCAGTAAGTGTTGTTTGAGTTTGAAAAGTTTGTTATCGTCATTTTGTCTCAGTAGTAGGGGTAAATAGTTCAATAGTTTAGATACAGAGAAGGAGTTCATAGAGCCACCAGCTGAATTATTAGATGAGGTTATATGGGGAAGTAGTTTGTTAGTGGATTGGAGCTGTCTGTTTGGGGAATAACATTGAATAATGCTGCTTAGGATCAGTCAGTGGTCAGGTTTGTAGATCAGTTTGTAGGTACGTAGTAGCTGTGACAAGGAAAAGTAGTGTAGTCGTTCCAGCCATTAAAGTTTTATAAGAGCAAGGCACTTGTGGGCTGTAAGGTAAGATGGTTGCAAATTTTGTGACTTTAGACTAAGGCAATGTGTCTTGTAGAGTTTGTTAAAAAAGGAGCTATCCTACACAGTGAGCCTAACTTCTCATGGATTTTCTTAACTGTTTCTTTTTATATGGTAGTTAAATGTTACTTGTTCATCAACAGTGACTCCTAGTAGCTTATAGGTAGATACTAGTTCTATATTGTGCTGTTTGGGGTAGTTACGGTAAAAACTGTTTTCTGACATATGAGATGTCTGGGAATAAATAGGATTACTTTAGATTTTTATGGGATTCAGCAACAGTTGTGAGTTAGATAGCTAGGCTTCAATGGAAACTTTTAGTTTGGAACTGCTGAGGTGTCTCAAGTTGACTTATATGTTTAGACAAATACATCCCAAAAGTGGTATTAATTCAATAATGGGTCTGATGAGGTATGAGTAAAAGGGAGCAAGGACATCTTTGGATTTGCAGTAGACATGGTCAAATAATAAGGAATTTTATTTAACATTTGTTTACCAGGAAAGTCCAACTTGGAACAAAGCCAATTTTCAGTGGCGACCCAGAGAGAAATGCTCCAGATGCATGTCTTTGTGAAGTGGGAGGAAACCGCAGCACCTGGAGGAAACCCACACAAATGCAGGGAGGACATGCAGACTCTTCGCAGAAGGCACCCCAGCTGAGAATTGAACCAGAGAATTTCTTGCTGTGAGGTGACAACACTACCACAGCACCACTGCACCATCAAATTATTAACAAGAATGCCTAGATCTTTTATGGCAGAGTTTGACTGGAAGGCTGTATCAACTATATGGTATAGGTAAATACTTTATTTACCAAAATTAACTATACTACATTTTCACATTTAATTTGAGACTGTTGTCCTTGTACCAATTATTAACATGGTCTAACCCATGATTGAGCAATTGTGAGTTAGTAGAAGGTCACATGATAACTCCTAAGTTATAGTCATCAGAAAACTTAGATAACCAAAGGCCATGAGTCTTGATCTGAAGGTATGAAAAATAGCTGCCAAGTAGGAGAAGGCCCAACTCAGAGCCCTGCAGTATACCATTGGTAACTTTTTTGCTTTTTAAAAGTGGCATTTGCACGTTTAACCACATGGATTCTGTCAGACAACCAGTTACCTATCCACTGCACAACATAAGGATTTATATTGAGATTTATAAGTCTGTCAATAATGCCAGCACAGGGAATATATCAAAGGCATTAGCCAGGTCCAGGTATGCTCTATGCACTGTGTAACCATTATCCATTGCTTTCATAACCAGGGTTAACAGATTGTCAATGTCCAGCTTAATAAGAGCTGAAATAATGCATTCCATTGGTTTACATAATAGGCCAGTGCGACTAATTGGTTTAAATTTACCAGGGTCCATTGTTAGGCCATGCTTGTGCAACAGTATTACAATGGCTGTTTTCTAGCTTCAGGAATGTAACTAATGGAGAGACTTAGATTAAAGAGATTAAGTAGGGGTTCAGATAAGCCCGATTTGCTACTAATAATTAGCCAACCCGGTATGCCATCTGGATTCACAGATGAGGTGTTCATAGCTTTTGAGAGGGCTGGACAGGACTTTTTCCATAATAATTAAAGGGGGGTAGCTAAGACTTGGGAATCTGTGGAACAGGAGTAACTGCTGATGGAGTAAATTATGCACTAAATTTGTCATGCAGGATATTAGCGATTTCCTTTGTGATAAGGTGGGAAGTATTATTGTGGACTAGTTCCAAACATGTAGGACTTACTAACTTGGCAGCTTCTGGGCTGCCTCATAACATACTGCTTTAGAATGAGCTTTAAGATGCATCTTTCCCATAAAGTTACTACCAAGTCTAATAACGTCTTAGTATCTTAGACTTTTGGCACACTGTTTTCAGTACTGATTGTCCTTCATGTTTTACAGTATATTTGTTGCTATACCTAGTTTATATTGTCCTTAATTATAGGCATATGAATAAAGGCAACTGACTGCTTTGACTAACTCATTTAAACTGTAGGCTAGCTACCAAAAGGCCAGCTGAAGGTTCGGATAGATGATGCTTCCACTGACACCTCTCACATGGTGCAATTCGCATATGACTTTGTTAATGTAATCAGCAGGGCAACAGGCAATGGATTTGTCATTTACTGGTTCTGCCTACAACTTGTCGAGAATGTAAAGGCAATTTTCGTAGACTTAACTTTAGAGGGACTGCAGCTGTTTGGCTTGGAGGTTGGTTTACATCTGGAGGCCATGAAAATAAAGGGCAAGACATACCCATTGGCAAGGGTGTTTCCTAGGCTCCCTGGAGTGCTTTCAGAGGATACAAAAAAGGCAGGATGGTCCATGATTCCACACTCAGCAGAACAAACAACAGTATTGACAGTGTGGACAACAGGGTTATGGTTATGTGGGTACTATAAATTCTTACCATGCCCAGGGGGATCTGCATTTTGTATAGTTTAGTAGCAGTTCTGATAAGACATATGCTCCAGAACATAATGTATATAGGGTAAGATATTTGAGATATAAATAACTATACTAAACTTCTTTTAAGTGTAAATGAAGAGATTAAAAATGGCCATCCAATAGTAAGTAGACTATGTACAGAGTTTTTCATCAGGAAATGCGGGATGGGCTTTTTGTCAGGAATATTGCCTGAACATTGTGGTGATTTTCGTCACTTCATTGTTTCAACTTTCTTGAGCTGTCATCTGTTGCTATGTTTCTACTGCACAGCACGTTTTGTTGGGAGATGATTCCATGTTTTCATTGGTTGATCTCTTTTGATAAAGCAAAGACCCTTGAGGTGAAAATCACTGCTGGATATTCTGACAGATGGATTATTTGCTTCTTTCTTCTTTGAATCCTATAGTACAATCTCCAATATGTGTACTTGGATTTAAAAATATCTTTGCAGAGTTGCTCTAGTTGACATTAACAACTTACATGCAGTGTTTCTGACTATTTTCAGCTGTCTGTTCTGTTCCAGTATGCAGGCTGCTTTACAATTTACATCTAAGTTTACATTTCATTGGTTGGAACACAGACCAGACTTTTGTCAGAAAGAATGGTTGAACACAGTGAGGGTTTTTACAGGCTGCTGTGTGCCCTTGTTATGCAGACTGTGGCTGTGCAGACCTCTCAACTGTTTTTATTTTGAAGGAACTTTCCTGTTTTCAGGCCTGATTTACCCCTGCACAGGATGTCCCTATTTTGGAGGTATGTCCCTACTTTCAGGCTTGGTTTATCCATTCATACAATTTTCTTAATCCTCCATCATCACTTGTGATTTCTCAAGCTGTCTAGCACACAGAAAAACAAACTATATGACCAAAATATTAGTGACAACAATAATTTAAAGAAAGAAGACAGACAGCTTATACCCTTTTTTTCCTGAAACAAAAATAAATGTCTTTGTGTGGTAGAATTTTGGAATACAGTTCATTAAATTCTGCAAATTTTACACTGTCTCTTTCCGTAATGTTTGTCACTCTCTGTTTTTTAAGCGTGTTTCTGAGTAGCATTCTACATTCTTACTGAAAGAGGTAAGACAGATGTGCTATTTGGTATTCATATTTTATGTTCAGATTTTTGACTAGATGTTCCTACTTTGCAAAGGCCTTTGTTCCCATTTTCAATGTGTGCAGGTTGACAGGGACGTCTCTGTGCGGTATTCAGACTGGAACTTTTCACTGGGGTGTCCTTCTAAGGACAAGTGAGAGGGCATCTATCACATATTTACAAGTTTGATTATTGCTGTGAGCAGAAGTTGTCATTATTATCACTTGGGTGGGGCATAATAGGGACTACAATGATGAACAGCTAATGTTGGTTCACCTTTCTTCTTGACTGAATAACTATTTCAGATTTTCACTGTTCACTAAGCTGCTGTCACCTTATGTAATATGAGCTGCTATTACAGCTCAGCTAGACTGCACTTCCCTTTATGACTACAACATGTACGATTAAGGGACAACTTTCGGATTATCTTCAAATTTGCTTCCGTTGCTAGCCACACTGGTGCTCATCAAATGTATCTCCTATATGTCTTGGCTGAGTTTTGTAACACTAGTTCCCATATTAATACCAGGATGTATTTTTGTTTTATGAATTCTTCTATAAGGAAGCAACCAGTTAATTAACTATGACCATTCAGGGGATTGTGTTTGATGGTCACTAATTGCACTCCATTTGTTTGTTTATAAATGTGTCAGTCCAATTATTTAAGGTTTCTTTGCCTAAACAGAAGACAGAATATAGTAGCTTTATTGGAAGACATGCTAAACTTTTTTTGTTAGCGCAATCGGTTACTGGCTTTTTAAAACCTTCTGAATATCTGTATGTTTAGTAACATTTTCTTTGCTTAAATCTATTTTTATTTATTGTTATTGATTTATTTAAATGTAGCATGTCTAGACATTTCTGTTGTCAAGATGACCATTTGGGAGGCTGCATCTTTGAACTTTGAATAATGCATTCAATAACAATATCCATTTATTTAATATAAAACAGTGTTTTATTTGTAAAAAGCTAACTCGGCTTGAATATTAACATCCTGTGTATTTAATATTGCTCATGTGACCATTTTACATGTGACTCTTTTTGACAATGCCATTGGCTCAATTTTATCTATTATGTAACATGAACTGGTATAAAAATGGTTTTTGAATCAGTGTGCTTTATTCTGATTAAGTCTTCTATGTGAAAGATGAAAGTGCTTAATCTTGGTGTGTTTTTACTGTAATAAATGGAGTTTGTATACAGGCTTGTTTGGTGCACTTTCCATTTGGTTCCTGGTCTTTTGTTATTCGCACTGCACCAGATTTTTTGGATTTTGTCATCTTTTTTGGAGGTATTAGCCATCATGGACTCCTTGGATAACTTTGATGCACTATCAGGTAACACTGCTGGGTCAGAAATGGAGTTTCTTAAGCTTAAAGAAGAAGTTGCAGTTCTCAAGGGTAATTAACTAGACTTATCGAATTATTGACATCCAAAGAGACTAATTTGGCTGTTTCAGCTGGTTGCAGTGTACTTGTGTACTCCACTCATTCTCCTGGCTGCCCTGGTAACCAAAATCTATTTAGGCAGGGTGTGCAGCCTGTTGGTGACTCTAGAGGGTGCTGTGATGTAAATGTGGAAGCTGACTTTCATCATGGTGGATTTCTGAATCACAGAGGCAACAATGGAGCTGTTTACCATGGTTCAGACATAAATCCCATCAGCGAGGATGTTTCTGGCGTCAATGTAAGGTCTCCGAAAGCAGCTAAAGGTACTGATACACTTTCTTCTTCCTCAGAAATTAGGTTTAATAATTTTTCATCCACACAAAGGGCTGAGGGCTGTAATATGTCTTCTAGCCTTAGAAGTGTTCAGCATGATGTTTGTGGCAAATATGGTGCTTTAGTTTCTAAAGCATTTGACTTTCAAGATATGGCTGGTTCTGGTCACAAATTATGCAGCAGGAAATGTTCAAGACTTTGGTTCACTCAAGGACATGATTTTTTTTCTTTGAAAAGAGACTTTTTAAATACAAAAGTTTGCAGATGGAAATTGTGTATTTGAAACAATGTATCAATTTAAAAGTTATACCACAAGGCTTGAGAGTTTTTAAATTTCCCTTTGGCTTAATGTATGATGCCAACATGATTGAAGACTTTGTGTGTTTATTTGATAAATGGGGAATGCAACTTCTAGAAAAAGCATTATTTTACAATGAACAGATGCAGGCAAAGATGGGTAAACACATAGAAGATTTAAACACTAATATTGTGAATGACTTGCTGTTTTCACAGTATCAAGATGTTTATGAAAAAATTATTAACAGGGTAGAAAGGAAATGTAACACATTGCTTTTAAAGAAACAAAAGAAAGTTAGAGAGGGATGTTAAACATTATGAAACTAAATCTGCTTACCCTACTAGTAGGTTAACTGTGGAGAAATTTGTTCATGGCTCTGCGAGAGATGCACTTACATAGCCAAACTGGAAGCAAAGCTCTCTCCAGCCAAGATTGTGCTAGACAGTCAAGAGGAGAAGGTTAACACCTGCACTACACCTCAAGCAACACACAGCCCTTCAAAACCCACACCATCAACACCCACACATAGCAACACTAAACCCACATATGCGGAGGCCCTTAACATTAACCTGCCCAAGCAAAAAGGACCTCCGAAGCTGAAATGCAAACAAACACCAGTCACAACCAAAGTGACACATAGCTCACAACACCAGTGTGCCACCCAACAACAGCCCCTAAGGCAAGATAACGTACCCGACACTTAAGTCATAGGTGACTCTATAGTCAGGCACACTGATGTCCCACTCACCAGGCTGAAAAGGAGAAAATTACACTCAGCTGCCTGTCGGGTGCCAGGATCCGCCACATAATGCATGTATTCAGGCCACTCCACAACAAGTACAAATACGACTCTGTCATTGTCCATGTTGGAGTGAATGACTTGAGATGTACATCCCTGGATTACATGAAAAGAGACATGGAAGAGCTCCCGGATCATGTGGGCCAGGTAGGTATGACCCATCCTTGAGTAGTATTCTGCCTTCGCCGAGAATGATACCACAGTATAAGGACAAAATTATGAACTTCTACAATTGGCTAAGCTTCTGGTGTCATTCAAAGGAGATCCAGTATCTTGTCTGTCTGGGATGACATGATCGACGAACCATGATGCTTTGCCAGAGATGGTCTGCACCTGTCACCCCTGGGATTCAGGTTACTGGCTAAAGATCTTGCCACCTCTATAGTTCCTTTTTTAGGCAAGGTTCAAAGGACAAAACCACCACCGTAACAGATACAAGCATGCAAAATTTGAAGGTAATGCTACTCAATGTTAGAAGTCTAAACCTCAAAATGCACTCTCTCGAGGCACTCCTAAAAATGGAGAACATTGATATCTGTGCAGTAACTGAGACCTAGTTCAAGGCTCCAGAGAGCACCCCTGCAATACCAGGCTACAACTCTTGCCACACTTTTCGGCCACCAAACCAAGACCGAAACACTAAAGGTGGAGGAGTGTCCATATTCACCAAGGATATTCACACCTCCAGGCTAGTTGCCAACACAATGCATCTGAAATTCTCCAGGTGCAACTAACACTAGGTAAGACTGCAATCCAAATTGTAACTTGCTACAGATCCTCCACCATGCCCTAGGATTCTTACTGCACCTTTCTAAACATACTGGAAAATATTAAGATACAACCAAACACCCTAGTACTGGGTGATTTCAACTACCCTGCCATTAACTGGGAAAACTACTCTGGTACCAACACCTTTTCCCAACGGTTCTTGGAATTCATAAATTCCAATGCCCTGGAACAACTAATCCATTGTCCCACCAGGGGCTCCAATATCCTAGACCTGGTCATTACCAACATGGGAGATAAATGCTCCACACCAGTGGTCACCCCCTCATTGGTCAGGTCTGACCATAAGCTAATCACCCTTGACATCCACACCCCCAGTAAGGAAACCTCCGTAAAAAACTTCTCCAAAGCCAACTTCATGCTACTCAAGTCAGAAGTGACAAACTTTATGACACCCATGCAAATGGGAGCTGAAAGTTCGACTGCTGAATCCTACACTAATGTACTGTACGAGCACATCCACTCGTACAGGAATTGTGCCATCCCAAATAGAACCAAGATGCTCTCCTCCAAAAAAAGGAAGCCAATCTGGTGGTCCCCTGCCATAAACAAACTATACAAAGAAGGAAGAAACTGTTGCAGAAAAGATGAAAATCCCAGGATGCAATAAACTCCTTTACCAGCCTCAGTAAGAATCTGAGATTCTTCATAAAATCCTCCAAAGCTAGTTACGAAAATAAAATTGCCAAAGATTCCTAAGACAACCAGAGGGCATTCTATAGTTATGTCAAGAATCTAAATGGCAATGCTCAGATCTGGTCTGAGCTACAACAGAATGGCATTAATTATACTGATCCCAAGGGTATTGCCAATATCCTTGCAGATCAATTTAGTGCCAGCTTCACCCCCCTCTCACCTCCCAAAGGGCCCATCTCAATACCAAAAGATTGCCAAATTCTGGTAATCATGGCCACACAGGTAGAAACCACACTCTCCAAAGCTAAGAATACAGCATCCGTGGGACCAGATGACATCCCGGGCTGTGTACTACATGAACTACAAAATGAACTGGCACTTCACCTAAGTGTCATGTTTAATCATAGCCTCACCTCAGGCTTTGTACCCACTGAGTGGCGCACAGCTACAGTTATCCCACTCCATAAGGGAGATCCACCTTGGATCCCGGGAACTACCATTCCATCAGTCTGATGAGCCTGATCTGCAAGGGCATGGAATGCATTATCATGGAACTTATAAACAAAGTCATTGGCAACCTTCAAATACTTGACCTCACCCAGTTTGGGTTCATGAAGTGCCAATCTTGTCTCCTGAACCTGATTGACTTCTTCAAGTCAATCTCCAGAGCTGTGGACGAGGGTAAGGTGGTCCACACAGCCTATCTGGACCTCGCCAAGGTCTTCGACACCATCCCCCACTCTGGAATCATAGATAAACTTACTAAGCTGGGCATAAATCCCTACGTCACTTGATGGGTTGCCAACTGGCTTACTGACACAACCCAGACTATAAAAGTAGCCTACTCCAAATCCAGCTCTTGACAAATGACAAGTGGAGTACCTCTGGGTTCAGTCCTGGGACTGCTCTTGTTTGGCATCTGCTTCTCTGAAGTACAGGCCAACACTAAGGGACTCTGGCTAACAAAGTTTGCAGATGACTGCAAACTGGGAGACATTATTGAATCCCCAAATGATGAGGATATTCTACAAAAGGGCCTTACAGAAACAGATGCTTGGCGCCAGAGCCATGGGCTCAAGCTTAATGCCAAGAAATGTATGGTTATCCCCTTTGGGAAAAAACATGTACCCATGAATTACCACATAGGTGGCAGTACACTAAACACTGAAAGTGTGATGACATACTTGGGGAAACAGGTGGATAGTGGTCTCACCTTCGATAACCACATCACCACAACAGTCAAGAAATCCTTCTATGTGGCACACCTTATCACTAAGGGCTTTTCATCCAGAAAAAAGGAGGTCATTGTCTCACTGTACTCATCTCTCATTAGACCCATTATAGAGTACAATGCCCCATTTGGTATGTACCTCACAAGACATCTGCAACAGCTGGAAAGGCTGCAGAAATACCAAACTAAAATAATCACAGGCCTAAAGCAGATGCCCTATGCTGACCGTCTAAAAAAAACTCCAGCTATACTCTGTGGCATATCATCTACTCAGAGGTGATCTCTGCTTAACATACAAGGACATGTCAAATCCTGAGCTGTTGGACATGCTCCACTTAAAGAAATCCTAATCCCTCAGAACCACATGCTCCAGGGATCTAAACCTTGTCATCACAATGAACAAAGCATGCTGGAGGGATAGGTTCCTGACCCAGAGACTCCCCATACTCTGGAATAGACTGCCCATACATGTGAAGCAGAGTGCCTCCTTGACCCTCTTCAAAAGGAACCTTGATGATTGAATGGGAGATAGGAAATTCACCCCGGGGATCACGTCAGTTGCCCTGCTAGACAGGGGTCCAGGGAAGTAAATACTGTGAGAAGAAATATCGAGGGAATTGTTATGGCTAGGCTTGTATAGGCCCTAGGGTTGATAGCCTAGTACCAACCTATGAACCTATGATGTGCACAGTAATTCTGCTGGTAATGACAGGGAAATGGCTGATGATATGTATAATGACTATGCTGAA